>NC_132790.1:49111136-49412159 GCF_048418805.1 Vulpes vulpes | reverse complement strand
GAAGATGAGGATTAGCAAGGTGTGTGTGTGCACTTGTGCACTACTGGTGTGGAGGTGATGGTAAATCTGAAAGATGGAAAAAGAGCTACAGTCTCATTTTCCATACTAGAAAATCAAAAGTGAAAAATAAAAAAATCAAGAATCAGGACTACAGTGTTGCTGTTTAATTCTGGGAAGGCGGGACCCTTGGGTGGCTCAACAGTTAAGCATCTGCCTTGGGCTCAGGGCGTGATCCTGGGATCTTGGAGCAAGTCCCAGCATTGGTCTCCCTGCATGGAGCCGGCTTCTCTGCCCTCTTCCTGTGTCTCTGCCTCTCTCTCGGTGTCTCTCATGAATAAATAAATAAAATCTTTAAAAAATAATAATTCTGTAGAAGGAAAAATTAAAATAAATAGATGAAAAAGTTGGAAGTGTTTACTTCTGGATCATGAGAAAAGTTAGGTTGTCTGGGCACTACTAATTTTTTGCCCTAAAAAGGTTGCAAAATTGTAACAAAGTATCTAAAAATTAAACAACAAACTTAGAAAAAAATTTGAAATATACCCTATAGATAAGTGAGTACTAAATAGAAAAAAAAAATGTAAGTCATTAATACACTTAAGAAAATTGTTCAGCCTCACTAATAATTTGAGAAATGAAAATGAGATATTTTAATTTTCTGTGTGAAAAGCAAAGATTACCTAAAATGTAAATATTCAGTAGTTACCACAAAACAGTTACATAGTAAGAAGTTTAGGAATGTATAAGAGTGGGCACACCTGGTAGTGCAGTGGTTTAGCGCCGCCTGCAGCCCGGGGTCTGATCCTGGAGACCGAGGATCGAGTCCCGCGTCGGGCTCCCTGCATGGAGCCTGCTTCTCCCTCTGCCTGTGTCTCTGCCTCTCAGTCTCTCTCTCTCTCTCTCTCTGAATAAATAAATTAAAAAAAAAACTTATTAAAAAAAAAAGGAATGTATAAGAGTTAAGAAAGTTAATATCTTTTATTGCAATAATCGCACTTCTAAGGTATATACACTTTTAAAAAATCAAAAAATATATTCATAATAAATATTGTTTAGATTTAATAAAGTATTTCAAATAAAAAATAAGAGAAATAAGTTGTATTCTTACAATTTTGTGAAGTGAAACTAAATGTGAGAATTAAAACATTTATTTTTAAAGCATTTTAAGAGATATAATAAGTAAATGTTCTCAATATAATGTTGGGAAATATCCCAAAGTATTGGATGGTAGGATCTGGTGACTTATAATTTTTTATGTATTTTCTATGCTTTCTAAAAATTTTCCAATGAATATATGCTATTTTTAAGTTAGCTCAGTCAAAAGATAAAGATCCTTGTTTTTTTAAAAAGTATTCTTATCTAAAATAGCATCTGACTGCCCATGACTCACCATCTCCCAATTTGCCACTAAGATATTTGCAAGAAGTCCTAAAACTCACTCGTGGAATCAACAAGAACTGAGAGAAAATTCCCCAATCATAAATTACTGGATGTAATAATTAAGTAAAAATGAATTAAGATAAGGAGCTCAAAGCAAATAGAAATATTTAGGAGAGCTGGTTCAGATGTATATACAGCAGTAAAATTTACAATCAAGTAAAAATCACATATTGCCAAAATTACCCTTGAAAGACTTTTTTATATTAATTATATGAGCCCTTAAAAACTCAAAAGCAAAGAATTTCTTTTTGTAAATCTGTGGCCTTATTTTTTTTCTAAGGGGAGTGGGAGCCAAGGTCTGATTGGAGAACAAGGAATAAAAGTTTTTACAAAAGGATTTTTTTCTCTCCCTTTGCTAGGCATATAGAGTTGATTTTGCTTAAATTTAATGTACTTCTCTATAGAAATATTGCTAAGGGTCAAGATCATAAATGTTTAGTTATATAAATCTAAGAGATTATGTAATTTTTTTCTTTCAGCAGTCTAGAATAGCTGCAGGAAAAGGCAGCTGCTTCATTTAAGTTTGAAGGTTTGTTTGTAAGATAAATGCAACCAAAGAAAATGAAACAAGGAAATTGGGAGTTCTGGTGATAAGTTGCTGAAGAAATCAACAGAGCATCTCAAACAAGTGATAACAGAAGGACCTAAAATATTAAGAAAATAGATTGTAGGTAAAATTGACAACACAGTAAAAATAAGAGAAGCAGTAAGAATAGGAAGTTGTGCCCAAAATTTGGCTAAATTTGGAATTAAAGATTACAGAGGTAAATATCTGAATTAGCAGTTAATATCAGATGGGAATAAGAGGGCAACCTGGGTGGCTCAGCGGTTTAGCGCCTCCTTCAGCCCAACACCTGATCTTGGAGACCTGGGATCGAGTCCCACTCAGGCTCCCTGCAATGTAGCCTGCTTCTTCCCCTGCCTGTGTCTCTACCTCTCTCTCTCTGTCTCTCATGAGTAAATAATAAATAAATAAACAAACAAACAAATAAATAAATAACAAATGGGAATAAGAAGCATTCCCATTAAAATAAGCAACAAAATAGGAATATGTGCCATTGTTATTATTTAATATTGTTCTGGAAGTCCTACTAAACAGTGCACTGAATCATGAAGCAGAAATGAGAGCTACAACTATACAACTATTGGAAAGGGGGAAACGAATATATTTTTAATATAGTACTGTATACCAAAAAATATAATCAAAACTATTTGAATTGAAAATAGAAATTAAAATAAATAAGTAAAAATAGAGTATAATGAAGTGGTGGTGTATAGAGAAGTATTGAAATATCAATAGCTTTCTTTCATATCAGCAGGAAGGAGTTAGGATATTTAATGAAGCAATGCTAAAATCACAACAAAAATGGTAAGTTATCCATGAATAATCTCAATGACAAATACTTCAGATTTATATGAAGACAAACTTGACAGAGCGATCCAAGTATTTGTTCAAATACTTTTTCTTTAAAAAAGACCCACCGTGCATATAATTATAAACTAAATTCATTCCTGAGACAGGAATATAGAATGACAGATGCTCTTTTGAGTAAGTGCTAAGTTAGATAAATAACCCATTAATACGAATCTAAAATAGGTGAGCTAAAATGTCCTTTATTTAATTGTTCTTATATTCTTCAAGAGAAGTATAAGTTTATGTGTCCTAAAACTATCAATAACACTGTTTCAACATGTTCATATTAGAGTTGCATATCAAAACTTTACACAGCTCAGAAATTTTTATTACAAACTGCTGCTGTTAATTTTTTAAGCATAACTGCCACTTGTAGTTATATTCTTACAGTTCCTTTGGAAGGACTAAGAAGTCAAAACCAGTTTGAAGAGATGAGATCAAGCTACATTAGAGAGCTCATCAAAGCAATTGGTTTGAGGCAAAAAGGAGTTGTCTCTAGCTCACAGCGTTTCTACCAACTCACAAAACTTCTTGATAACTTGCATGATGTAAGTATTTTGTGTTCTAGGATATCAGTGTTTATTTTCTGAATTTCTATAACCTTTTAAATGTTAATCTACATTTTACTTTATATGGTTTCTTCAAACTCATATTTGTACTATATTTTAAAAAAACTATATTTGCATGACACTGCTCAGAACTTATATTGTGCTTTTTTCACTTTCAATGTATATCACCCAAATATCCTTTTACTAGTATTTGTATAACTTGAGAGTAATTTAATTGTATAGGAATTGTGATACATTTTCCTGAATATGCTCTAAAATATTTTGCCTATTAGAAAACATTTTATATACAGGAAACAAAGCACAAAGGTATAGATGTGGAAAATAAGACTCTCATATCATTTTGGATGGAATTACAAGTTGATAACAGTGCTAATAATAATGGACAATATAGTAATCTACTCACTGGGTCAAATTTGAGACCTTATTTCTGAAAATGAACAGATAGCCAAGGATTATTAGCCATATAGGTAAAGCCTGTGTAATGAAAGCCAGAAATCAAATACACAGAAAAAAAGTAATGAAGGTAAAAGCATCAGAACAGAGAACAGAAAAAAGATTTAAAAAAAATAAGATATTCAGAGAACTAAAAATGATATTGCATCCATGAGACAAAAATAGAAAACATTTGGAAGGAACATTTAGAAAGCAAATACTTTTGGATAATTAAATATAGAGAAACAAAAAATTAAAATTTAACAGAAGGGCTAATATTTAAGTATCAGAAAAACTCAGAAGAAATAACAAAAAAGATAAATGAAAAATTAGAAGAGACAACAAATTTAGGGGATTAATCTAAGGAAGTTCATTCTCCAATAAAAAAAGGAATTTCTAAAAGAACAGAGAAAATCAAGGTGAAGAAATTACATAATAAATCTTAAAATAAAAATTAGTGGACCAGAGGGATTTGAATTTTCTGATTGTAAAAGTCCAGTGCACAGGTACAAAACAATTGAACAAAGGCACACTATTTTAGGAATTTTAAAATACCAGAAATAAAAAGACTATCCTAAAATAGAGTAAGGAGAAAAGAAACAACTCACATAAAAATTATCAGGATTCAAATGATGGACTTCTGAACAGCAATTCTGGAACCCAGAAAACAGTGGATCAATGGCTTCAGAATTTTGAAGGAAAGGAAAATCTTCAAAGAATTTTATACCTAGCCAAGTCATTAAACAAATATGATGGTACCTTAAAAAGGATTTTCAGACATGCAAGGTCTCAGAGAGCCTACCTCAAATACCATCTTCTCATGGACGTCTACAGAATGTTTTAATGATAAAACACTGAAATAAGACAATAAAGTAGAAGATCCAACCCAGGAGAGATACAAAAGGATATTCTAGCACATTAACTGTGCTAAGCAATTATTAGTCTAGATTGGAGCAGTAATGCACAGGGTTTCAGAATACTAGTACCAGGGAAAAAAAGATGGAACTAGGGAGTACCAGTATGTCTGAACATGCTCAGATGAGTTTTTAAAATTGTGTCAAAGAATTAGACTATGGCTTTGTGATAAATATAAAGGAAACAAAGCAAACAGAAACACAAAATGATTAGCTCTAGCAAAATAAAAATACGTCATATATGAAAGGAACTGTAATCCAGCAGGAACAATAAAAATTTTTATAATATAATTACTGGATATTGATTTAGTAAAAAATTGAGATAAAGCTATATAGAGAATGGGGAGAAGAAAACTCATACATAATTGGGAGCGGTATCTAGTATAGGAGAGCTGAAACCTCATGTTCCATAATAGAAACTCAATCAATAATATCAAATTTGAAAAACAAAATTTGTTAGAAATACAGAGATAAATACTTAAAGATATTGAAAGAAGTTGAAAATGGCTAAAGAAGTTGAAAATGGTTGCATCTGGGGAACTGGAATAAGAATGGGAAGAACTCTATGAGAAAACTGCTGGATTTCATTGTTACTCTTGGGTTCTAATTTGACTTTTAAAATTACTTACATTAAAAAAATAAAAAAATAAAATTACTTACATTAATTATTTGACAAAAATTAAGATTAAATTAAAATGAAATATGTTAGGTTGTTTGTATTGACAGAGGAAGAGTCAATATATTGTTATGTAAAAAAGCCACCCTGTTAACAAATAGACTTTATTAAATAATTGCATTTTATATATATATATATATATATAAAATGATATATATATATATCATTGTGTATACTGTGTATATACCTGGGTATGTTTGCATACATGTATGAAAAGAAAAAAGAACTCAAAAGAAAGACACCAGAATGTTCATATCAGTTATCCTGTGGGATTATGAATGACTTTCATTTCTTTAAATCTTTCTGTGCTATCGGAATGTTTCATTGTATGTAATATTTTACATGTTATTTTAGAAAGTGAAGAGAGTTATTTTGGAAAGAAAACTTTATGAGTATTTATATTGTTAGAAAAATAAGTTGTCATGTTTTATTATATAAATGTATTAATTTTTTACATGTTTCTTATCCATTTGTAAAACTAACAGCTTGTCAAACAGCTTCATCTGTACTGCTTGAATACATTTATCCAGTCCCGGGCACTGAGTGTTGAGTTTCCAGAAATGATGTCTGAAGTTATTGCCGCACAGTTACCCAAGATCTTGGCAGGGATGGTGAAACCTCTGCTCTTTCATAAAAAGTGAATGCCATTTTTATCTTTAACAATTAAATTTTGTGGTATGTCTGTTTCTCTTTTGGTCAGGATTGTGAGGTCTTGGGATTTTACAATTTTCTTCTCAAAGCCTTACATTTATAACATATCACATTGTGTTAATTTCAGAAAAAAAATGTGAAGTTTTGTTTTCTGTATAATGCATAATTAGAATTTTAAGGTGATTCTGTGTGCCCATATATTCTTTAACAGTTCACGAGATTAAAAAAGTACTAAAATTGTTTGCCAAAGTAAACTTAGTCTTTTCCATGCTATTTCATATCATTTAAGTGAAGATTTTTAACTTTTGCATTTAACCAATCTTCTACTTTAGAGGAAAAAAAATCTTATATGTAAAAATAAAAAGTTATTTTATGTTCCTCCTAGGTAGTTCCCTTTGTCTTCTTGAGTTTATTTACAAAAATAAGTCTTTAAAATGGTATGCAAAATTTTCTCTACATGAGCGTATATAAATTTTTGTGAAGAGAAAATTCATAACCTTAGGTTTTCTAAAGGGTTTTTAATGAAAAAAATAGAAAGAGAGTTTAAAATTTCTGAAATAGACTAAGGGTGTGATATTAGGAAAAACAGCTCATATATTGACTGTTGCCCAAATTGGAAATCTCTAAGAGAGTTATTAAGGAGAGCCATATTATTATGACAACAGTATTAGGGGTTTTGTAGTTTTTTACTAACCTTTTTGGGGACTTGTCTTTTAATAAAATATTGAATATCGAAATAGCAGTCCAGAAGCATCTGTGGCCTAATGCCACCCCTTTCCATCTGGCGCAAGTGGAAAATCACTTAACCTTACTGATTTTTTATTTCCTTACCTTTACCACTGCAAAGTGTTCCTTTTGGTCAGAGCTCCTTATTCCCTTCTTAATCAAAAAAGAAAGGAAGGGAGGGATGGAAGGATAGGGATGGAGGAAGGGAAGAGAAAATAAGAAATACTATTCTCTTTCTTTACTCAGTGGGAGATAACGACAAATCGAAAGTTTTTGACTGCCTCTGATCCAATTCTAAGAGAGAAATTTCAAGAAATACTAGATACTGTCTTAAAATAATACAGCCAATTACAATAACTAGAAAACACAATTCACACTGTTATATGAACTGAAAATATTACATTAGAAAATGGACAAGAGTTCTTTTCTGAGATGAGTCACTGGAGATCCATTTATTTTTTAAAGATCTGTCTATATATCTGTATATGTAAATATAGATAGATATATTAAAAAATAACAGGAAAAACTAAGTTCATCCATTGATAAAATTCAATTAAAAGTATTGTTCTCTATATAATTTATACCATTTTTGGCATATATTATACATTTATGTCTTTATTGTACATAAATTAATATATATAATATTTTTAACAGCTCAGAGTAACTAGTAGACCAAATTCTTTTTCTAAATTTTTTAAAAATTGGACATTATCTCACAAATAAGACATACCACCTTATGTAAATTAATAGTTGTTAATGAGAAAACCAAAGTAACTGAAAACAATATAGAAAACATTTACTGACTTCTCCAATTTCTTAATGCATTTTGGAGTACCCATTCCATTCAACTGATAAATCCTTGCTGTTTACCAAGGGACAGTAACATTTCTGAATGAATACTAATATAACCCCCAATAAAGATAAAGTGGTTTCATCTGATAAAAAAAATGGCATGACAGTGTTACCATAACTGTTTCTTATCAGTAAATTCTCCATTTACAAAAAGAATGATGTATAGTGTATCTATAAATAGTGAATTCACATAAGGGATTTGAAATGGGGATTAAAATAAGCTCCATCCAATGCTCTTGGCTTAGGTCCATTAGAGCTAGGTGGCAAATATAATAAATCATATCCAAATTTTATAACATTTGGTTTTGACATTCAGTTAGAGCTTAAACCATGTATTCTAAATAGTTTCAACATTAATATAAAATAGTCTCTTCCTTGGTATGTCTGACTACCTGTCTTTTTCTGTGAATACAATACCATAGACCACTGCTATTCAGTTATCTTTATTCATATACGGACTCCTTCTCTTGCCAATCTCCAATCTGAAGTTAACTTCCTAAAAAGGATCTGATTTTACCATTTCTTCACTTTAAAATGTTCATTGACTTCCAGTCACCTGTTATAGTGATTCTCAGCTATAGCTGCACATTAGCATCTCCAAAGTGAGCTTTTTAAAAATACGTTTACCTGGGCTCCATCCTCAGTGATTTTATTTTAATTGCTCCACTCTTATTATTGCAGGAACACAGTAGTTACTCTGAAATGGTGTTCAAGCATCAATTTCTATAACCTTACTCTCTCTCTATCCTCCACTATCTTAAATTTAGCTTATGTTCCTGCCACACAAATCTTTTCTCCATCAGTTTTCTGCCTGAATTTTCCTCCTTTGAAACCAATCACATCCATATCTCAATCTTCAAGATTCAGCCAAGCCATTATTTTTGGAATGTTCTTTTCTGCATGTTCCAGATAGTGACTTGCTTCCTCCTAAGGTTCACCAGGTATTTTGTGCATATCTGAAATATAATAGTGTCTTGCTCTACAATTTTGACTGTATTAGGAGCCTGGGAGCCAGTTTGAGGTAGGACAGACACATTTTTCTTAACTGGAAATTGTATGGCATGTTCTCATTTTTGGTATCACCATGGATCTGTATCATTCTTCTGTTACATCATTGCATCTCTGAATGCCTAACTTTATGATTTTCTCTTCCCATATTCCTTATCTACATCACTTAATTTCTCTTCATCTCTCTTAAATTTTCTACTTCTTCCTACTTTGTGAGATCTCTGCTCATACTGACTATACCATAGGAGAATAGAAGTACATGTTACATTTATTAAAAATAATTTATGCTCCCAGTTCTAAATTTCAAAACTGAATGGAGTATTATTTCCCTTCCTAAGAAAAATCCATTCCACAAATGCAAGTGTTTCTTATAGCTAAGTATCCCTAATTCAATATACAAGTTTTTTCACATTTCTGATTCCATTTAACAAATAGCAAATACCTGTGAAAGAAAATTACAGTCCAGTAGTAGGTATAAGTCACATGCTTGGTAAATGTAGCCACTCAAATACTTGTTGAGTGTACAAATGAAAATACAGTTCGATTTCATAGGTGCAAAACATTATTTATAACTTCACTGAGAAATAATGAAGCACAAAGTAAAATATCAACTTGAAAATAAATATCAAATAACTCCTTAATTTGTATCAGTGATTCATTTGCATTAAATCTGTGTGTAAAATTCAATATCTTTCTTCCCCACAAATATCATCCCAATAAATACATTTTATTTTATTTTATTTTTATTTTTTAAAGATTCTATCTATTCATTCACGACAGACATAGAGAGAGAGAGGGAGGCAGAGACACAGGCAGAGGGAGAAGCAGGCTCCATGCAGGGAGCCTGATGCCAGACTCGATCTCCGGACTTCAGGATCCCGTCCTGGGCCAAAGGCAGGCGCCAAACCGCAGGGCCACCCAGGGATCCCCCAATAAATACATTTTAAATTTCTCTAGTATACAATAGAAGCAGTCTACCGCTGTGGAGATAGTACCTCTCAGAATGGACTATGTAACATAAGTAAATGAATGTAGATGTATCCAAAAAGAGAAAACAAAGTGTCATTAGCCTTTCACATTCAATAGAGAACAGTTGATGATAATATTTCATCTGGTTCTTGTTACTTTAAAACGATATTTTGATGACACAAATCCTGCATGTATTTAATTTCCAACATATTTTTTTATTTCATTCAACTATGGGGGAACAGAATGTGGCGGCCAAAAGGTTTGGGTTTTGCTGTTATGGTTATTGTTGTTTTGCAACCTCCTAATAATAATGTTTGATATTCTTGATGTTGATCTTGATTTACAATGTAGATGTCTAAATATGAGAATTTAAAATTTTAGGCTAAACATTAAAAAAAGAAAAGAAGCTTTTGAAAAAGAACATAACATCACCAAATGGAAGATATCTAATTTCTAAATCTTTCTTTACAAATTCCTGCATACCAATGTCTCCATTCTTATGCAGTCATCATAACCTTTATCTTCATTTTACAGGTCATGTTCTTTCTGGTAGCTCTAAAGTGAAATTAATCATAAGAAGACAGGTTATATATCAGAAAATACTTGAAGTATTTTTGAGTTATAAATATTTCCTTTAAAAAGGCTTGAGAAAAAAATAATAAAAAGGCTTGAGAAGCCATTTGAGTCTGAATCAATTATACCACCAATATCAGTTGTTATGTAGCAGTTTTTCTGTTTTTATTAAAAACATGTCACTTTTTAATTAGGCAGTACTATTACTTTTCATATTTAATATTAAAATATTACATAGATTATATGCAAATATGACAGGTGATATGTTTTCTGCCAAAACAGTGCCTTTCAAATATCCTTGGCATGTCAACCTGTAACTTCTAAATTATCTATTACAGTGATATTTTTGTGATCCACACTGTAGAAGAGCTGACCCATGCCTATGCCACTTCTCTGTCATTTACGAATCGAATGAGCTCAAGCAAGTCATTTAACCTCTCTGATTGAACCTGACTTTGCCCAAGTCTTTGCAATTAATAGAAATGAAAACAAAAAGTATACAGGTGGTCAGCAATAGTAACTGCTATTATTATGTTTTCATTAAGTCATAGTCCTGGCTATGATTTTATCAAATTAATCTGGCATATTCTATAGTGAAACAAAGAATCTAGAAAATGTAGTTACTTTATTGCTATCTCTATGTCCACACAAATATTTGATGAATTTCATTTGAAATTGGAACTAGACGTATTCAATTTCTTCATCTGTAAAGATATAATCTTTTGAATTTGAGGCCTATTTTATCAGAAATCTAAAAAGCCTATCACCCTTCCATTATAATATTAAGAATAATGGTACTGATTTTGACATTTTTAAAGTTATCTCTAAAATAGAGAGTTTAACTAGAACAAAGACCCTCCAAAAAAATCCATGCAATGTACTACATGCTCAGACTATTTTTATTGTAATAATTTCTAGATGTTTTACTGTGAATACCTAAGCAATTTATCCTGCACTTATCCTTTACATACTAGATTTCAGGAAGAATATGAATCCTTTTAAATATCTTTATGATCTTAAAGTACTTAAAAGTACTTTTAAAAGTACTTAAAAAGTTGAAAGTACTTTTAAAAGTACTTAAAAGTTGAAAAAAAAATTGTTCCAATTTAAAGATAATTCATTTTGTATTAAAGAATTCAACAACCATGTCTCCATTGATATAGTAAAATAGACAAGCAGACAACCCAAGGAAGGGCATAACTTTCTTTTTCTCAAAGTATGCCTTTTAGATAGCCATTAGATGTAGGGAATTTTTTTGACCCTTAATTTTTATAGGAAATACCTAGCCAGATAATCTAGCAAAAGTTTGCCAATTTCTAAATTACTTATTCTCACTAAACTTAGTCACGTGATGATTTTAATGAAAAAGAATGATCTCTGTGGTTTCACTGTATTTTCCTTACTTAAGGTTTAGTGAAAAGGACATTATCTCTGCCTAGCCTTTGCCACTATTTAATGTACCATTATTCAATACTCCTTGCCCTTTACCAAATCCAAAAATTGAATGAAAAGCAGTAAATAAATGACTCACCCTGTATTGTGGAAATTAATCCAGCTTGGATGGGTTTACATCCATAATATGAATCCATATATGAACTGGGCCTACATAATTGCATTCAAGTTGGATCATATCCCTTTTTAAGCTCAGGAAAAAGTTCCTACAGACCATCCTTTTCCTGGGGCTGATAGAAAATGTACTTCCAGAGTTAGGCCTGAAACAATAATGGTCTTAAAATTTTGAAAATAAGAGATCAAAAGTAATTTCCTTTAATAATTTTCCCTCCTTGTCATTGGAGAAGATTTAAGAATTTGGGGGTTGAGTGATAAGCAAAAAAGCAGTTCATAATAGCAGTGACTTAATATGTACATTATATAAATATCCTGCAACCAAAGAAGAACATAAAGGGATCTGTTCTCCTTGGAATTGATCACATTTCAAGGCAGAGCTCTGAGCACAAGCCTGGAGGCTGCGCCCAGGCTTGTCCTCAGCTCTATGCAGCTGTGCAGTTTGGAAGACTGTTGCAGGACTGCTGGATTAGTCCCAGAATGTCAACCTCATATTCAATTTACTGGCTTTTGTTGCTTTATGTCATGCTGACCTTACTGTGAAACATGCGTTTGTTTGCTCTCTTTCCACTGATGGAAAAATAGGGAAAGCATTACTTTTAAGCTGCTTGAAAGCTTTAACTGACAAAGCACTTTCAAAGAAATCTGAACTAAGCAGCTAAGAAAGCATACCATTCCATTTTACTGTTTTTTTTTTTTTTTTTTTTTTAAGCATACAACATGCAATTCTTTAAAGAAAATGTATGTTATGACTTCTGAAATGTGATATCAACATCAAGGTCAATATTCAGATAGATATGAGCAAAATATTTATATGGTATTGTAAATAGTTGTTCAAGCCTATTTTTATAATCTTTTGAAATTTCTCTTAATACATCAAATGCTGATGTATACAATTTAATAAACATAAGTTACTTTAAATTAAGCCCACTTTAATGTTTTTCCCTAGTCAATTATATATAAAATTTAACATCTCTTTTTCTGTGATATTTACTTACCTTTGAGGGTTTTTTTTAAATGATTTATAGTAGGGAGTGGTTTTAAAATTTTTGCCACTAAAGATACCTTTTATTGCCTACAACCTTTCTATCAAAATATTCCAGTTAAGAAATAGTTGGTTTTCTTTATGTTTTATTATTCAAAGCCATATAAATATGAGCTGCTGAGCAGCATAACAATTATGTCATTGATTTGATGCAGTTTTAACTTGGTAAATATTAAAAAAAATTATAATGGCAAAATAATCAATGGATACTTATCATAGCTTTCCTAAACTAGCTTAAGAATGAGAGATTTGATGTGATATACATTATACAAAAATAAATCTGAGGGCTTCAAAATTCATGAGCAAGGCATATATGGAAACTTACTACAAGCATACCATACATATTCTTGTCAAAACAGAGATATGCAGCTCTGCAACATGAAGAAAATAAAACAGTGGTATGTTCTCCATAGGGTAAAAATACTAATCAGATTTATTTAAAGTGGTAAGCCCTGTATTTAATATAACTAAGACTAGAAAGAAATTTTCACATGGTAGTCTTTTAGAACTTACCACTTTTACCAATAAAGTATCTTCTTAGGACCTGAGTGTTCTGCGCATTGTAACTTTTCTGATATGTGCATATTCATGAGAAAAATCAGAGCAAAGAGTTTTTTTTAAGAAGCTTTTCATTGTAATTTGGAAAAAATGGAAGAAAAAATATAAAATGTTTTACTTTGGAAGGAACAAATATGATGCAAAAGTGAACTGGAGAGTTCCTCTAAATAGCATCTTAAATGTTTTCCTTTATTGAGCAGGCAATCATATTAATCGTAAAAAAAGCATGGGTGATCATGTTAAGGGATAACAATCTAAATGTTAGAGAAATTATCATTCACTATCCAAGCTATAAAACATAAATATACTCATAAACTGGCTTTTTGCTTTTTAAGATCTTCAATTTCTAATGAGGCTACATGGTTTAGAAAAAGAATACTGATCTCTAACTCTGTTTAGTTCTCAATTGGATGTATTAACACTTAGAAAGAACGTGGTGGGAATGGGGATGGGAGGAAAATGAAGGAAGGAAGAGAGAAAGAAATGGAAAAGGCTAGGACCAAATTACCCCTTTCAACTCAAACTAAAGATTTCCTGTTAATAGTTTACATCAACATAAAGTATCCAACTCTAGGTTATTTATGTTAATAGAACAAAAATACGCCCTGAAACAACATGACTATTAGTACCACCACCACCACCATCACCACCTGTTGTTTTTTTTTTTTAAGTTGAAGAGTCTTGCTTTAGGCATCATTTTGTTCTTCAACAACTGGTTATGAAGCATTTATTTTGTGTGTGCCAGTCATTCTGCCAGACTGTGGATAACCAGTGAATACATTAAACAGGTATGAATATCTTCGCTGAGCTTACAGTTGGATGGAGACTAGAAACAGGTAAAGAGTTATAACATTGTATGATAAGTGCAGTGATGAGATAAGGGGAGCTATTGGAGCATATATTAGAGGCACCAAATTTGATTTAAGAGTGAGCAAAGGTGTCTTGAAAAAAAAGTTCTGAGCCATAATCTAAAAGTGGTTTAAGAATTAGCTGATAGACCTGATGGTGAGAGAGAGTGTGAGGTGGGGCTGATTAGGAGGCCGACGAAGAAAACAGGTCTAGAAATCCGTGGTCTTATACATGGTATTATGTAGTCTTGATTCTGTTTTAAGCATAATTCAGGTGGGTAAGAAAACTCACTCTCACCAAAATCTGGAGAGTAGAGTTGGAGATGGCTAATCCTGGAGGCAGAGAGAACATTTTTGAGGAAGTTACAGTATTTTGGTGAAAAATGGTCATAAACAAGAAGAGTTTATCAGTACCTCTTCCCTAATTTTCCAGATATTTCAAAGAAACATAACTTTGACAGAACTTGGAAAAGTAGGTGAAATACACTTTATAAATTGTCAAACACAAGGTCAGATGTCTGTTTACTATGTTGTGCTGAAACCTGGCAGTGAAGAATGTATCCATCTCTTAGTTTGAAAGAGACTTATTTGGATTTACCTCATTCAATTTCTATCAAGGGCTATTCTTTCTTTTTACTTCCACTAATCAACAGCAGCTAGAAAAAAGAAGAAGCTTATTATGTTAAAACAGTGGTGGTGGGAAAGGCATTTTTTTTCTCTTGGTCCTCAGTAGCCTCACTAGTCCCTTGTCATGCCTGGTCATAGAGCCCACTGCTATTACCTTATATTCAAGTCTATGTCTCATAGTCTCATCTGTTCTCTCTTCCCAGTACTACTGGGCCCTGTGACTTATCTGACTTGATACCTTCTATTTCTTGCTGGTTCCACATATTCTTCTTAGGCCCAGCTGCTTTCCCCATGTGGCCTCTGTCTGCAGTTTCCTTGTACCTTCAGAAGAGTCATGGCCCACTACTCTCTGCTCAGCCCCCACCCAGCTGGCCCTATGCCCAATCCAGGCTTCTCTGAGATGCTTGTAGACATTATAGACATGCACAAAATTCATGATTTTCTTGGACTTCACTTTACTTATCTGGATGTTCTTTTCCTTATCCCAACTCCTTCAAAACTAAGACACTGTCATCTTACCTCTTCATTCATCTGAATTACATAAGCCTCTCACTTCCTCTACCTATATATTTGAGGCTTCCATGGGTCTTCAATGGAGTTCTCTTCCCCTATTTCTAGTAATGTTCTGTTTGAGTCTACCTCTTTAGGATACCTTTGAGATTTAGAAAACCCAATTCTCTTGGGTAGGAAAACCCAATTCTCCAGACTTGCTCTGCATTTCAAAGAACAATTGTATTAATCAGAAGCTCAACACTGACTTTTGTAAAGCATTTCTGCTGTAATGATCCTAATTCTTGGAGCAACTTGGCTGCTTCCAACTGACCAGGAAACATATCAGATGCCAAAAAGAAAAAAAAACATATATTTCAATAAATATATACTTCTGATGTGCCTTGGAAATTCATATGAGATTTTCTGTTGAGAAGGTGAGACTGACCATCTGGTTATTCCTAAAAGTTCTGGCACTGGCTGGTGACAAATGCATAGCTGTAATGTGTGTGATGGTGGACTCATAAAAGCAACATCACATACTTATTTTCAATCTAATACTTTAGAATCTACCTGAAATATTTAGCAGACTTCTTTGCACATAGATTTTTTATTTTGTTATGTTGAAATTGATGAAATATTCAGTTATCCATTTTGTTCCTTGTTGGTAAAACTAGTGTAATATTTGGCAAGAGATGCAAGAGAATCATCATTTCCCTCTCTCATGATTCACACCACTTTTAGTTCCATTGTTACTAGTCTATTTTGAGTAAATAGAGTACTAAGTACACACACTAGACTCATGCTTTTAAGCATATTTAGCTTCTATATACTTCTTGTGTCAGGTTTCACACTGGGGAGGAGGGTATTTCAGAGTACATTGGAAGTTCATCTGAGGTTTTTGCTGAGAAAGTAAGACTCTCTTCATCTATGTGTGTCTGGTACTGGTACCCAGGCAATGGTCAGGTGATAAATGAAAAGTTATAAAATAGGTGATAGCAGGTATCATCATCGTGTATTTGTTTTCAATCTAATGTCTGTTTTTGAGCTAAAGGTGGATTTTGAAGGAAATATGTTGTGATTCACATGAGAAAACAGACACCTGACAAGTGTCTTACATTAAATTGGCTGGTAGTTTGAAATGAATCATCTGTGAATATGTTTTCTTAAAGACAACTTACAACTAATTTTATTATTCTATTCTCTGTGATAATAAAGAATAACTCATGTACATATATCTCTTTATTGATGAATTAGAACACACAAAACCTCAATACAGTACAAAGTACATAAGAATCATCAGTACATTCTTCTTTACTGGTCACCTTAAATTTGTAATCATTTCAGTTTTTTCAACAGTATGCATGGCATAAGGTGAGCTACAAATGTGGATGGTTTGGCATATGTAGACAATATCCATGACTGTATGTACATTTTAATGAAGCAAGGAGTGACTGATAGACAAACTAGTTGTTCATGATGTCAAAATATACACTCAACTGGTATCTAGTAGAAATGATAATACACTATTTTGGTTACTTACATTGATAAAGTAAAAAGTTTGATATTTTTATAAAAATATTAACAATTTTCATTTGAAATGTAATGCACTAAACTAAAAAGTGTGTAACCTAATTGTTAGTAACAAAGTATTTCAGACTAGTATCAGGCATTGGTTTCACTACCAGGAATATAAATTTAATATTGGGAATATATAAATGTACTTGTGTAGTGAATAAAATAAGGGCCTAGAGGGTATAAGGAATTGTGATAGGCCTTTGGAGACACAAAAATAAAGTTAAACAGATTTCCTGCTTTTAAGATCCAGGTGATAAGAGGTCAGATATTATTTGAAACTTAAACAATACTTCTTTTTTATTCAATCAGCTTCATTTGAAATGTAGCTGAAACCAAAAAGTTTTATTGGATTACTTGGGCATGAAAATGTTCCTTTAATATTAAAAACATCACTTCATTTGTTATTGTTTAACACTGTATTTACTGTTTTTAAATTAAATATGTTTCCATGTTCAGATTTATAAACTTAAATGAGAAGCTTCATATTTGTGTATAAAAATAATGCTGTTTTTTGTCAATATCTGATTTTGATAGTTGGTGTTTTCCTAATTTTACATTGCACTATCCACAAAAACTGCTGTATTCAATGAATGAAGAGAAAATATAGTAAATGGTCCTGGCTGTCAATGCAATGAGAGACTATTCCCTGTGTCAGAGTTACTATGACAAACTAAAGAGTACATATATCATTCTACCTACTTTTAAAAAGTAACATTTTATTTAAATGGTAGGATGTTAACTTTACCTAATCAAATGAAGTCAAATTTTATCTTCTAAGTGATCTATTTCAATTATTATAGACCAATAACCAACATGCATTCAATGAGTACTACCATTTATTTTAGTTGTCACTTATTTGAGTAGCTACTATGCACCAGTCTTGTAATAGGGAGGAGTTCTACATACATTATCTCTAGCTCTTATTGTACTCTTTGCAAGCTAAGTATTGTGAATTCCATTTTACAGAAGAGGAAATAGAGGTTCAGAATACTTCATTCAATTTCAAAAACGATTTCTTGCTCCATTGGTTTTCAAAAGGAAAAGAAGTTTCTGTCATATTTTTAATTAAATTATTTTTCCTGGCGTACATATTGAATCTTCTGTAATGGTTTTTATTTGAGAAATGAAGAAACTTAATAAATGTGCTGCTTGTTTAAACCTCAAGATGAATCATCTTTTTAATTTTTTTTTAAGTTTTTATTTTAAAGCCATTATAGTTAACAGAGAGTGTTATATTAGTTTCGGGTGTACAATAGTGATTCAACAGTTCTATATATTACTCACTACTCATCATGATAAACGTACTCTTTAATCCCCATCACCTATTTAACCCATCCCCCCACCTCCTTCTTCTAATGTCAGTTTATTATCCACAGTTAAGAGTCTGTTTCCTGGTTTGCCTCTCTTTGTTGTTTTCCTATGCTCCTTTGTTTTAGTTCTTAAATTCCACAGATGAATGAAACTATCTTTTTTGTCTTCCTCTGACTTAGTCACTTCCACCCACATTCCTACAAATGACAAGATTTCATTCTATTTTATGACCAAGTAACATTCCATTGTATATATACCATCTCTTCTTTATCCATTCATCAGTTGATGGATACTTGGTCTATTTCCACAGTTTGGTTATTGCAGATAATGCTGCTGTAAACACCTTACACCTGTCAGAATGGCTAAAATCAACAATACAAGGAACAACGGGTACTGGGGGAAGGATGTGGAGAAAGGGGAACACTCTTATACTTGGTGGGAAAGCAAACCGGTACAACCACTCTGGAAAACAGATGGAGTTTCCTCAAAAAGTTAAAAATAGAACTACCCTATGATCCAGCAATTACTACTAGGTATTTACCCAAAGAATACACAAAAACTAATTCAGTGTGGTTTTGATTTGCATTTCTCTAATAAGTGATATTGAGCATATTTTCATATGTCTGTGGGCCATCTGGTTGTCTTCCTTGGAGAAGTGTCTGTTCATGTCTTCTGCCCATATTTAAATTGGATTATTTGGGGTTTTTTTGGTGTTTAATTGCATAAGTTCTTTATATATTTAACATATTAACCCTTTATCAGATATGTCATTTATAAATATCTTCTCCCATTCCATAGGTTGTCTTTTAGCTTTGTTAGTTGTTTCCTTTGATGTGCAGAAACTCTTTTTTTCTCTTTTTTGAGGAAGTCTTAATTGTTTATTTTTCCTTTTGGTTATCATGGCTCAGGAAACATTATCTAGAAAGATGTTATAGCTGATATCAGAAAAATTACTGTGTATGCTCTCTCCTAGGATTCTTATGGTTTCAGGTTTCACATTTAGGACTTTGACCCATTTTGGGTTTTTGTGGATAGTGTAAGAAAGTGGTTGTTTCTTTCTTCTGCATGTTGCTGTCCAGTTTTCCCAACACCATTTGTTGAAGAGAGTGTCTTTTTCCCATTGAATATTCTTTCCTGCTTTGTTGAAGATTAATTGATCATATAATTGTGGGTTATTTCTGGATTTTCTATTCTGTTCCATTGATCTATGTGTCTATTTTTGTGCCAGGACCATACTGTTTTGATTACTATAGCTTTGTAATATGACTTGAATTCTGGAATTGTGATGTCTCCAAGTTTGCTTTGCTTTTCAAGACTGCTTTGGCCTTTCTGGGTTTTTTTGTAGATCCATACAAATTTTATGATTGTTCTAGTTCTGTGAAAAATTCTGTTAGTATTTTGATAGAGATTGCATTAAATGTGTAGATTGCTTTGGGTAATGTAGGCATTTTAGGTTCTTCCAATCCAAGGCCATGGTACGCCTTTCCATTTCTTTTTATCTTCAATTTCTTTCATCAGTGTTTAGTATAGGTCTTTAACCTCTTTGGTTAAGTTTATTCCTAAGTATCTTATTATTTTTGGTGAAATTGTAAATGGACTTGTTTTCTTGACTTCTCTTTCTGCTGCACCATAATTGGTGTATAGAAATGCAACAGATTTCTGTACATTGATTTTGTATTTTGCAACTTACTGAATTCATTTATCAGTTCTAGTTTTTTGGTGGAATTTTTAGGATTTTCTATACATAGTATATGTCACTTGTAAATAGTAAAAATTTTACCTCTTCCATACAATTTGGATGCCTTTTATTTTTGTTGTTGTTGTTGTTGTCTAATGGCTGTGGTAAGGACCTCTAGTCCTATGTTGAATAAAAGTGATGAGAGTGGACATCATTATCTTGTTCCTAACCTTACAGAAAAGATTCTCAGTGTTTCTTCATTAAGGTGATGTGTGCTGTGGATTTTTAAATAAATGCCCATTATTACACTGAGGTGTGTTCTCCCTAACCCTGCTTTGTTGAGGGTTTTTTTTTTTTTTTATCACAAATGGATATTGTACTTTATCAAATGCTTTTTCTGCATCTATTGAAGTGACCATATATTTTTATCTTTTCTCTTATTGATGTGATGTATTTCATCGATTGATTTGCAAATATTGAACCACAGTTGGGTCTAGGGAATAAATCCTACCTAATTGTGTTAAATTATTTTTTTTAATGTATCGTTGGATTCACTTTGCTTTGAGGTCTTTTACATCTATGTTCATCAGCAATATTGGTTGATATTCTCTTTTTGTGTGGCATTCTTATCTAGTTTTGATATCAGGATAATGCTAGCATCATAGAATGAATTTGGACATTTTCTTGTCTCTACTTATTTTGGGGGGTAATTTGAGAAGAACAGGTGTTAGCTCTTTAAATGTTTGGTTGTTTTGTAGAATTCACCTGGGAAGTCATCTGGTCCTGGACTTTTGTTTGTTGACAGTTTTTTGGTTACTGATTCAACTTCCTTACTAGTAATTGATTTGTTGAAATTTCTATTTCTTCCTGATTCAATTTTGGTAAGTTATATGTTTCTATGAGCTTATCCATTTCTTCTAGGTTATCCAACTTGTTGGAATATAATTTCTCATAATATTCTCATAATATTCTCTTACAATTATTCGTATTCCTGTGGTGTCAGTCATTATTTCTTTTCTTTCATTTGTGATTTTCTTTATTTAGCTTCTCTCTCTTGTTGAGTCTGACTAGAGGTTTATCGATTCTGTTGATCTTTATGAAGAACTAGCTCCTGGTTTCATTGAAATATTACTTTTTTTTAGTGTTTATATTATTTATTTCTGCTTTAGCCTTTATATTTCCTCCCTTCTGGTTTTGGGATTTGTTTTCTTGTAGATCCTTTAGTAGTAAGATTGGTTTTTATTTGAAATTTTTCTTGCTTCTGGAAGTAGGCATATATTGCAATAAACTTCCCTCTTAGAATTTCTTTTGCCACATCCCAAAGATTTTGGACTATTCTGTTTTCATTTATTTGTTTCTATGTAATTTTTAATTTATCCTTTGATTTCTTGGGCGATCTCTTTGTTTAGTAGTATGTTTTTTAACTTCCAGGTATTTGTGTTCTTTCTGGATTTTTTCTTGTGGTTGGCTTCTAGTTTTTAGTTTTAAAGTGGACAGAAAAGATGCATGGTAAGACTTTGATCTTTTTGAATTTGTTGAGACTTGTTTATGGCCAAATATGTGATCTATTCTGGAGAATGTGCTCTTGAAAAGAAGATGCATTCTGCTGTTGTAGGATTGCATGTTATGAATATATTTGTTAAATCCATCTGGTCCAACGTGTCATTCAAAGCCACTGTCTCCTTGTTTATTTTCTATTTGGATGATATATCCATTAATGTAAGTGGGATGTGAATGTCCCCTATTATTATTATATTACTATCAATTAGTTCCTTTATGTCCATTATTAAATGTCTTATGTATTTGAGTGCTCCCATGTTGGGCACATAAATATTTACAATTGTTACATCCTTTTGATGGATTGTCCCTTTATTAGTATTTAGTGTCTTTTTTTGTCTCATGTTACAGTCATTATTTAAAGTCTGTTTTGTTCAATATCACTATATAACTCTAGCTCTTTTTTGAAATTCATTTGCATGATGGTTATTTCTCTACCCCTCACTTTCTTTTACTTTTTCTTTTTCTTTTTATTTTTTATTTAAGATTTTATTTAAGGTAGCCTGAGCGGCTTAGCGAGCGGTTTAGTGCCACCTTCCACCCAGGGCCTGATCCTGGAGACTGGAATTGAGTGCCAAGTCAGGCTTCCTACATGGAGCCTGCTTCTCCCTCTGCCTGTGTCTCTGCCTCTCTCTCTCTGTAGCTGTAATGTAAAAAAAAAAAAAAAAAAAAAAAATCTTTAAAAAAATAAGATTTTTATTTATTCATGAGAGACACAGAGAGAGAGAGGGAGAGATAGAGGCAGAGACATAGGCAGATGGAGATGCAGTCTCTTCGCAGCAGCCTGGTGTGGGACTGGACCCCAGATCCTGGGATCCAGACCTGAGCCGAAGACAGCTGCCCAACCACTGAGCCACCCGGCGTCCTTGGCCTGCAAAATTTATGTTGAAAAATCCACTAATAGCCTTAGGGACTTTCTCTTGTATGTAACTGTCTTCCTTTGTATTGCTGCTTTAAAAATTTTTTTCTTTATCACTACTTTTTTCAATTTAATTACTATGTGTCTTGTTGTAGACCTCCTTGGGTTGATTTTGTTGGGTATCTCTGTGCTGCTGGAACTGGATATCTGTTTCCTTCCCCAGATTAGGGAAGTTTTCAGCTACTATTCTTTCCGCATAGGTTTTCTGCCCCATTTCCCCTCTTTTTTCCTTCTACTATCCCTATAAAGTGATTATTATTGTGCTTGATAGAATCACTGAGTTACCTAATCAGTTCTTTTTTTGCATATTTTTTTCTCTTACTTGCTCAGCTTGATTACTTTCCATTACTCTGTCTTCCAGATCACTAATTAATTCCTCTGCTTCATCTAGCCTTTTACTTATTACATCTAGTGTATTTTTAATTTTCATTATTGTATTCCTCATCTCTGATTTGTTATTTTTTATTCTGTTAAGAGTCTCTTTGATGTCCTCCACTCTTTTTTCAAGTCCAGTCAGTATATTTTTTATCATTATTTTTTTATTTTAAATTTTTTTTAAAAAATTATTTATTTATTTATGATAGAGAGAGAGAGAAAGAGAGAGAGAAAGAAAGAAGCAGAGACACAGGAGGAGGGAGAAGCAGGCTCCATGCCGGGAGCCTGACGTGGGACTTGATCCCAGGACTCCAGGATTGTGCCCTGGGCCAAAGGCAGGCGCTAAACTGCTGAGCCACCCAGGGATCCCCCTTATCATTACTTTAAATTCTCTTTCACACATATTATCTCTGTGTCCCTCAGTTCTCTTGCTGGAACTTTGTCCTGTTCTTTCACTTGAGACATATTCTTCTGTTTCCTCATTTTATCCAACTCTATACATCAGTTTCTGTATGCTAAAAAGTCAGCTGCCTCTTGCTCTTGAAACTACTGGGTAGTGCATGCAATATTAACAAGGTTGTGCTGGTCCTCTTCTACAGGGGATGCAGCCACCTAGAACTGGTGGGCCTAGGCAACTCCACAAAGTGCATGAAGACATGAATGCAATGCCACAAGATGTATGCACCATTCCTCTGCCATTGTGGACACACATCTGCTGCAGAGACCAGGGCATGCCAGGGCCAATCCACAAAGCATATGGGTGGCTGAGAGTTCAATTCTAACAAGGTGTACAGTTCCTCTGCAGGAGATCAGGAGATGCAGTGTTGGCAAGGTTTATACCTTGCAGTGCCAGTATTAAGGCAAGCCCAGTTGGAGGGTGCAGGGTGCGGTGTAAGAAAGGCTGCACTGACTCCATTAGGTGGCTGTATGATTATATTGGGGGTGGGGGAGGAAATGACATCTTCTAGCTCCTTTGTTCCTGGAAAAGTCCCTCAGTGAACTCTGAAATAGTAAATAATTCTCCTTTCTTGTGACCCAGACATTTTTCAAATAGCTGCTTCTAAGCTGTATCTCTGAGGGCTGTTTGTTGTGCTGTGTCATTAAGGGCAGGGACTCAGCTCTCTCTCACCCTCTGGGCTCTCCCAGAGTCTAGCATCCTGATTTATAAAATTCCACGCTTTAGGTCCCAATGATTGTAAGAACTCATGAAATTCTCTCCCTGATTTTCTAAGCCAGATGCTATGGGGATTCATCTTTTCATTGAAGGCTCCCTAATGTGATAGTACGTTTCTCATCCCTCTCCACATCCATGCTCCCTTCCTCTAATGGCCAGACCCATGGGGTTTAGCACCCTACCACTTTATTTTTCTGCCCTTCCTACCCTCTTCGATGTGGCCTCCTCTCTACATTTAGTTGTGAAGTTTATTCTCTCAGTCTTCAGGTCATTTTCTGGGTTATTTGCACTGATGTGAGTGTTAACTAGTTGAATCCATGGGATGAGGTGAGTTTAGGGTTCTCCATGTTCCCCCAAATCCCTCATCTTTGGAATACTTAATAAAAATATAGAAAGCTTTTGGGAGAAAAAAGACAATTTTATGGGAAAGCAAAAATATAAATAGCACTATTTCCCAGCATCAGAGCCTCTACTAAGGAATTTTTTTTTTAAGATTTTATTTATTCATGAGAGAAAGAGGGAGAGAGGGAGAGAGAGAGAGAGAGGCAGAGACACAGGCAGAGGGAGAAGCAGGCTCCATGCAGGGAGCCCGACGTGGGACTCAATCCTGAGACCCCAGGATCATGCCCTAGACTGAAGGTGGCACTAAGCCACTGAGCCACCGGGGCTGCCCTCTACTAAGGAATTAATCAAAGATCAAAAGGAAATTCCTCACATTAAATGTATAAAGATTTGAATCTCATTTAATTACTGGATATATATATGTATTAGATAATATAGATATTATCTATATATTATCTGTCTATATATAATATATTATATAATATGTAGATATATTAGATAATATATATTAGAGAGAGAATATTTTCATATAAGTAATTACAATTAATGAATATATTCATACAAGTAATTACAATTAATTACATGGTCTGGGCAGTTGGAGAAATGTTCTCTTCATTGACAAGGATATAACTTTGGATAAAAGGCTAACTGACAGGTCTATAAAAATGATCATAATAGTGTTTTTTGAAATATATACACAGCTTAAAAAATACACCTTAAAGTACTACTCAAATGAAATTAAGGAGTTATATAAAGTATGATGAATATATCATCAAAGTCAAAGATTCTCTGATTTGAACTGTGGCTTCAAAGTATATGACTTGTCAAGGAATGTTTTTTAATGGTTGTGATTTTGAGGATAAATTCATATTCTTGATATTTCCATTATTATATTTACTAAAAAGTCCTGATAAAAATGGCATCTTAATGCCTTCCAATGCTTCTATACTTTATCTTCATGTTTTAATCCATATGTGCCAGAGGTTAAAATAAATAACCATCTTGGGCTCCATGCCCAAGAGTATGGAGCTTACTTAAAAAAAAAAAAAAAAAGATAAATAACCATCTAAACCTTACTTAAAGATAGGACAGGTAGGTATAGACACTAAGTGTTTCCATTAAAAAACAAAGTTGGGTTATGTGTTGGACAAAAAGAAAAAATTCAGTGGTAAATTGAATTATTCATAGAATTCATATTTAAATTTTGAAATTAATGATTTATAAAAAGTTTTAGTAGAACAGCACAGTAGAAATGTTTCCTTTAAATAAGATTTAAATCAGAGAGCTTGGATGATATAGAACAGAGGAAATGTTTTTACTTGGCAGATTTATTTAGATCTTCACAAATCTTTCACATTTCCTAATGATCACAGTGATTCGAAGATGCGGTATTCATACTGAAGCATTACAGAGTTATGAAGAATTTATCAAAGAAAAGAAAATTTTTAAGAACTTCTCAATGTCAACAAATGGGTGGATTTTTTTTGTAAAAATGTTATGATTTACAAACCAAACATTATTATAAAGTTATTTAAGTTCCTAAATGATATTTTAGTCATTGAAATTATGGATATTAAGCATGTCATCTAAATTCCCAGAAAACTTGAGAAAATATAGAATATCTAAGGTAAAAAATCTTAAATCTAAATTTAATCTAAAATCTAAAAAATCTAAAAAATCTTAAATCTAAAAAATGCAACAAAATTCAAACTGAGGGAGGAAAGTATTATGCAATATTCATATCAATTTAGCCAAAGAGTATTTACATTTAGCTTGGTCAAATCTCTGATTTTGGTGGAATAATTTCTTTTTATTTTAAAGATTTTATTTATTTATTTGGGAGAGAGATAGAGAGTGCATCCATGCAAGCACAAGCAGGAGGGAGGGGCAGAGGGAGAAGGAGAAGCAAACTTCCTGCTGAGCAGAGAGCCCAACGTGGGGCTCTATCGTAGGACCCTGAGATCATGACTTGAGCTGAAGTCAGACCTTAACTGACTGAGCCATCCATCACTAAGAATTTCTAGAAAATAAAAAATAATAACCTGGTTGATAGAAGGTTAAGATATACAGGTAAGAATATATAGCTAGTAAACCAAAGCATGCATACCTGTGAATCACTCAAACAGAAATAGCCTGACCATCAATTTCAGATGGTTGTTAATAGCACTCAAATACAGGTAGTAAAATAAACAGCATTACTCCAATTTTATTTTTTTTTTATTTTTAAAAAAAAAATTTTTTTTTATTTATTTATGAGAGTCATACAGAGAGAGAGAGAGAGAGAGAGGCAGAGACATAGGTAGAGGGAGAAGCACGCTCCATGCACTGGGAGCCTGACGTGGGATTAGATCCCGGGTCTCCAGGATCGCGCCCTGGGCCAAAGGCAGGCGCCAAACCGCTGCGCCACCCAGGGATCCCACTCCACTCAATTTTAAAGAATAGGTGTGTCACTTCTCTAAAATAATGCTTTGTGATCTTTGTAATCTATTTTCAGTTCTGAACCTCAGTGTCTTCACCAATTAAGCAAAGAATATTTCAACAAAAATTTTCATGTTTAAATGAGATAATGTCTATAAAAATCCTTTACACATTATAAAACTCTATACAATTATAATTCTTCTAAGTAATGGTAAGAACAGTCTAAAATCATTAAAAGTTACAGCATATATTTTACAATGAAGGTATATAACATGAATAAATTCATCTTGGTCACTAAGCAAATATATATATATATATATATATATATATATATATATATATATATATAATTTGTAATAACCAAAAGACACTAAGGCAGTTTATGTGGAATCCCTTCTGGAGAAGGGGATCCTCCAGTCCTCTGTGGACCTTAAGTTTGCTCACTTTCTTTCTTCTAAGAACTGAGAAAATACTGAACTTATATTTGGAAGCTATTCACATAATTTTTATATTTTTAAAAACCTTTTTGCATAGAGTTAAATTACATACATCATGGAGCTTTCTTTAACTTATTGCTATCCCACGTTATCTCTAAGTAAGCAGGGCTTACATTGAAATTATCCTAGGATTAGGAAATGTCTACTCTTAATTCTGTGTACAAGCATGCATGCATGAGGGCAAACTCATGTACATAAACAATCTAGAAAAAATGTACCTAAGTAACTTTTACAAAAAAAACAATAAAAGTTATCAATGAAGGCTAAAATATAGGAGAAAGATACTAGATGATTAAAGGAAAAAATTTCAGTTCTAAACTGTACTCTAATACTTCTTACTGAGCTGGAGTTACCTAACCTCTCTGAACTTCATTTTCCTTACCTAAAAGATGAGAGAACAGGATATACATGTATCTCAAAAATTTTGGAAGTCTGGACAACAGTGATTTTATCTAACTTTTAATAGATTTTTATTGAATTTATTCAGTAAATTCTTAGTATTGTCTTTCTTTACCCTTTTAACTTATGTATTTCCACTTAATTTCTGAAAAATGCAAGAAACATTTAGTCTCTTTTTATTTCCTATACATCTGTTAATAATCTAAAGTAATTTATGGTATTTACAAAAATTTCACAAAATAACAACCTTAATTTTACTCATTTAATTATAAAATTGGATAGCAATAGAATTTAATACTAATGAATCTTAAAATAGTGATACTTTGATTTGTGATACTTACAAAATCTAATGTATATTTCCTTATCATTTTCTGTACTCTATTTTCAGTAAATTTTAACTATCTTTTAAAAAGCAGTTTTTGTTCAATATGCAAATATAGTTTTTCTTTTGTCCTTCTTTCCATTTCCTCTATACCATTTCCTTTTAATAAAACCCTGGTTCTGAAAAGCAAAGTATCTTTTCCATTATACTTTCTTATGATTGAATTTGACATGACAATTCAAAATGTTATTTTGCATTTTAATTCTTTTTAGCTATATTCAGACCCATTGTTTTGACTGCTCAAAATAATAAGTAAATTGCTTCAAATCATACTTCAAGGATAAACTGTTCAAACAAAAATATGGAAGTTTATTTTATTGATTAAATCAAACTTAATTGTAAAATAATTTCAACTGAATATTTTTTCAACTGAATATTTTAACAATATGTATGCTAAATATAAAAATTACTCATTTAAAAATCATCTTCAAAATATGTGTGTTAAATAAATAGTGTCTTTTGTAATAATTTGGAAGTCATGTTTCAGTCTGTTCCTTGAATCAGTTTATTTTTCTATATGGAATTTTTTTTTTTTATGGAATTTTTTAATGAAAGGAGAAGAATATGTACCTCTAGAAGATGTATAAATCAATTCATCTTGTAATAAATAGCAATTTATCACTTAAAATATTGCTATTAAAATGTGGTATCATTACTGATACATTTTATTTCTGCATATCAAATTGCTTATCACAACATTCCAAGCTAATAATCTAGTATTGAAATTCATAGTTAATACCCAGATTTGTTGCTTATGTTATATACTTATTCCTTTTTTCTCTCTCAGTATACTGTTTAAGACAATTTAAAACAAAAATAGAGCAGAGAGTCATAGGATGTTAGAGTTACACAGGCCTCTAAAAATAATTTGGTCCATGGCTTCTTTATCTGTGGTCCAAGGACAAGATTTGAGGGAGCTTAAATTTCAACAGATGTGTATACTTTAGTGTCTGTGTGTACATGATTTTTCCATCGCTTTCATTAACTTCTCAGAGGGGTCAGCAATGATAACCATGTGAACAAACAAATTAGTTCCACCATCTCATTGTGCAAATAGATAATCTGAGATTTAAGAGAGTGTATGACTCCTCCAACGTCATAGAGGACATTAATGTAGGAGTTGCAGCCAGGCAATGATTTGTCGTCAACCACAGAACATTACTGTTTGGTAGAGCCTCCAACAGATGTGGGTTTTCAGCTGACAGAGAAGTTGGTAAATTGTGGGTATTCATGTGGAATTGACGTAGTGAATTTAACCTTCCATTGCAGTTAGTACTATGATGTTATTATGCTATAACTATAATGTAATTATAATTTGTTACCTATTTTATGCCTTAAGATATGGATTTATGAAAAAATTGAAATGAATTTCTCATATTTCTGAAGATAGTTGTTTGGGGGCACAATTAGCTTCTTCTCATCTTTTTTTCTCAAAATAAATGATAGTACAATTTTTGACTTTTTGAGGAACCTCCATACTGTTTTCCAGAGTGACTGTACCAAGTTTGCATTCCCATCAACAGTGCACAAGGATTCCTGTTTCTTGACATCCTTGCCAACACTTGCTGTTTCTTGTGTTTTTTATTTTAGCTATTCTGAAGGTGGTGTTAGGTGACATCTCATTGTAGCTTTGATTTGCATTTGTCTGATAGTGATATTGAGTAACTTTTCATGTATCTGTTGGCCATCTGGATGTCCTCTTTGGAGAAATGTCTGTTCTTGTCTTCTGCCTATTTTTTAATTGGATTATTTGTTTTTGGGTGTTGAGTTGTATACGCTTTCTCTATACTTTGGATACTAACCCTTTATCAGATATGTCATTTGCAAATGACTTTCCTCCAAAATACAAAAACACTAATTCATATTTTTAAAGATTTATTTATTTGTGAGAGACACACAGAGGGAGGCAGAGACACAGGCAGAAGGAGAAGCAGGCTCTATGCAGAGAGCCCAATATGGGACTCGATCCTGGGACTCCGGGATCACACTCTGAGCAAAAGGCAGATGCTCAACCACTGAGCCACCCAGGTGTCCCTAAAAACACTAATTCAAAGGGATGCGTGCACTCCCATGTTTATAGCAGCATTATTTACAATAGTGAAGATATGGAAACAGTATGATGCTAAGTGAAATAAGTCAGAGAAAGACAAACACCATATGATTTTACTCATGCGTGGAATTTAAGAAACAAATGAGCAAAGGGGGACAAAAGAGGGAGAGACAAACCAAGAAACAGACTCTTAACTATCCAGAACAAACTGATGGTTACCAGAGGGGATGGGAAGGATGGATGAACTAAGTGGATGAGGATTAAAGAAGGCACTTGTCCTGATGAGCACTGGATGTTGTATGGAAGTGATGAATCACTATATTGTACACTTGTAATACTGTATATTAACTACACTGGGATTAAAATAAAAACTTAATGAAAAATGATAGAAGTAGGCATTTCTGCTCCATTAGTAATGACCTTTAGCCTACTCACTGGTAAAGATGTGGAATCCTTTTTTACTCTCTGAGGTAAAGGGGAGGAAAAAACAGAAACAAAAGTCAGAACAGGGCAGCCTGGGTGGCTCAGTGGTTTAGCGCCTGCCTTTGGCCCAGGGCATGATCCTGGAGACCCGGGATCGAGTCCCACGTCAGGCTCCCTGTGTGGAGCCTGCTTCTCCCTCTGCCTGTGTCTCTGTGTCTGTCTCTGTCTCTCTCTCTCTGTGTTGTTTCTCATGAATAAATAAATAAAAATCTTTAAAAAAAAAGTCAGAACAAAGTTTAATAAATGGTTTATCAGTTTTGGAATTTTACATCTTACCTACATCTCTCATCACTAATTTGTACAAAACTTAGTGGGATGAATAGAAAAATGAGCTCTATAATATACATTTTGTTTTGAAATATTTCAAAGCATGATTTAGTAGGCCTGGAAGCAGAATGAAACTTCATTGTCTTCCAAAAGTGACCATGCTGGAGGGGAAAAAAAAAGAAAAGATTTAGGTTATCATCTAAATGCTTGATTCCGTCAATAATCATTAAAATAGAATCCTATTTTAATGAATAAAGACTAAATTGACTTAAAATAATTGGGAGGGAATGAAATAAAAAACATTTCTTCAAAATAAATAAGTACCTGAAAATATCAGGAAGGAATGTTCCTTCCTGTTGCCCCAGGCATTAACCAATATGTACTGAGCTCCTTTACGTGTCATTTAAGAATTTAAAAGGGTATCTAACTAGGAGGTAATATCTACTCACATTTCAATCACGGTCTTATTACAAATGAAGAATGTTGTATACATGAGAAAAAGGCAAGGAAAATTAAGCCATATTATAAATAAGTCTTAAATCACAGGCTTCATTCAATTCCAGTGTTAAGAGTTCAGAACAGAGACAGGCTAGTGTCTGTCTGGAGACTGTCAAAGGGATCTAGTGTGGAGGGGTCTTTTGTAGTTGGACAGGTTGACTAAAAAGAAAATATCAGGTCAAAGTTACTGCATGACAAAACAAAGCAAAACAAAACACAAAGTTAATGCATGAAAATTCTCATAGTTGCAAACTTTCTTCAAAGTCTTTGGAGAACAAAGGCAATGAAAAAATCAATGAAAACAGAAAACATGCTTAAGTTTCTATTTGAGAAACTCATAAAAACTACAGTGAAGTTAATTTAGCCAGAAGGAAGGGGCTTAAGATATTTCCCTTAAGTAGGATAACTACCATCATTTGACCATTTCATTAGAAGATGTTAAATAAATAAGAAAATTAGGAAAGACTATTGAATGAAGAAAGAAAATCTAGAACTTGAAAAAATATTAAACATGTAGTATCACATTAAAAATGCCACAATAGTGTCCATCAAAAGATGAATGGATAAAGAAGATGTGGTTCATGTATACAATGGAATATTACTCAGCAATTAGAAACGACAAATACCCACCATTTGCTTCAACGTGGATAGAACTGGAGGGTATTATGCTGAGTGAAGTAAGTCAATCGGAGAAGGACAAACAGTGTATGTTCGCATTCATTTGGGGAATATAAATAATAGTGAAAGGGAATATAAGGGAAGGGAGAAGAAATGTGTGGGAAATATCAGAAAGGGAGACAGAACATAAAGACTCCTAACTCTGGGAAACGAACTAGGGGTGGCGGAAGGGGAGGTGGGCGGGGGTGGGGGTGACTGGGTGGTGGGCACTGAGGTGGGCACTTGACAGGATGAGCATTGGGTGTTATTCTGTTTGTTGACAAATTGAACACCAATAAAAAATAAATTTATTAAATAAATAAATAAATAAAAATGCCACAGTAAATAAATAAATTTTGTCAGCATTAGAAAGAGTATTTCATTTGGGAATTATTTAATAGCTAATTCTTTCCTCAAATTCTGTTGCTGCTTTTATGACTTATGTTTCTTTTCCAAATAAAGATGTCCATATCCCAAGGTACTCAAACATGACAGCAACATACATCAACATAGCAGCAACTGATTTTATGGGGGCAGCCTACAAAGAGAGAGAGAGAGAGAGAGAGAGAAAACCAGAACACCTGAGTGCTTGAGAGCCCCAGAGAGCATGCATTTATGGTGTGGGAGGAGGAGGGCAGTCCCACAGAAGATTGTGGTCCCTTATAAGGTCATTCACTGCCAGGAACTGCAATTGAAAGAAAATGTAACAAATCAGCTTCTCAATTAGGATAACAAAGGTTTTCAGTTTCCTATGTACAACTCCTTTTACAACTCCTCTGTGTTCTAGCTCTGAAGGTCAATGAGCATTCCCATGAATCTCTGCATACTTATATCAAAAGCACAACGTGAACTTTAGCAAAGGAAGTGGCTTTGGGTTAACTGGGCTTTTTAGGTTGTTTTTGTAAATATAACCAAAAGCTAGCTAACTCCACACTATTTTTAAGGTATTAAAAAACATTTATAAATGGCATCCAAAGACTCAGTAATCCCAGAGAGTTTTAAAAGTAGAGATTTATCTTTGACATACTGAAAATTGCTCTTAGTTTTCTGTCATTCTTTCTTAGGGTATCTTCTACATGTCTGCCAGGTACTCCTGAATTTAGTTAGCCCCATACAGCACTAGCCTCCCCCACACCAGCTGTTTGCTGCATACCTGTACCTGTCTATGTTCACTCCACACAAATCCATTCTTGGGGAATTGCCTAATCAGAAAGCAGCTGATCAATCAATAACCGAAGTAAAAATTCTAAGAAGTAAATACACAGAATACAACTTACTGTGACATCTGTTTGTTAAAGGGAAGCATGCCTTACCCATAGGAAATGGTGTAATTTCTGTTCTCAGGCACAGGTCTTTTGGGGAGAGGTTTTTGGAAGATAAGATCTTGATTTTATCTTAGAAGATCAAAAGGTATTTTTGAATGGGTCATTTATGAAACAAGGGTCATTTATGATGCTATGAAAGAATATACAAACATCTTCCAGTGAGACTCAAGATATTGTACACATCAATGCATCTGGATCTACAAGTAGGCCCTGATAACACTTCTACATAAATTTGTATTTATTCTTTTGGGATCTGTTTGAGTTCTGGAAAGATAAATGAGGCAGTAAATCTATTTGAGAGTCCAAACCTCGCATGTATTGTAGGAAATGTCCAAACATCTTACAAATAACAGGCTTTAGGGAAGGACAGGGCTGGGACCATTCTGCTTGGCACTTTGAGTAAATAACATTTTAAGAAGTTTCAAAGGACTCAAAACCAAACCTTGACTTTTACCCTTGAGAGGATTATGAGTGTAATGAGTTGGGTTTTGGAAGGCCTAATATAGTCCAGAGTGAATTAGTATTCAGCTGAGGGGACAATGGGCCTACCATCTACTTTACCTATTCCTGGAGCTTTTGTGGACTCTGAGTTTTTTTGTTTGTTTGTTTGTTTGTTTTTTCATTTTTCTTAAAGATGAAAAAGATGTCTCAATTAGAAATATGATTTTTAAAAGTATCTTAATTCAGATAATATTTGCATTCTGTTACATAAAAGAAAATTTTAGTACATGTCAAATGCCCATGTGACCAGGAAACAACAAGACATACTGAATTATATATAATTCTTAAGTCTAAGACAGATAAAGACAGGTAAGAACAATGCAATCAATGATAGAAGTCTCCTATGAGTGTCAGAATACTTAAGTTATCTATACTTTATGGTTGGCACTTAGTGTGTCCTCCTCTGATATGCTATTCATCTCTCATATTTTTTCATCTTTTAAGGATTTAATCAAAATCTCCTTTCTCAAAAACAAAACAAAACAAAACAAAAAACCAAAATCTCCTTTCTCATGATCATTTTCCTAATCTTCTTAGTAGAAATAATTTTGCCTTCAGAAGACCTTTTAAAATGTGGCAGCCACAGAAAGTTGACACAAAATACTAAGGAACACGGAGAGACTGCTGAAAACTATAGGTGCAAACATTCCTTAATTCTGCTTCTCCTGAACGACATCAAGTCTTTATTAAAATATCACATGAAATATCTATTAAGCTCTATGGGGATCTTTTAGTAAAATAAGATTCTTAGCTTAGTAAGAATTTTTAAAATTTAAGGAAACTTAAAGTCTCAATGTTTGAAGTTATTTCTTCCTATTTCATACTATTTCTTTTACTTATCTATTAACATTATATTTCCTATAGGAATACTGTTTCATGGCAAATACCCACCATTTGCTTCGACGTGGATGGAACCGGAGGGCATTATGCTGAGTGAAATAAGTCAATCGGAGAAGGACAAACATTATATGGTCTCATTCATTTGGGGAATATAAAAAATAGTGAAAGGGAATAAAGGGGAAAGGAGAAAAAATGAGTGGGAAATATCAGAAAGGGAGACAGAACATGAGAGACTCCTAACTCTGGGAAACGAACTAGGGGTGGGGAAGGGGAGGTGGGAGGGGGTGACTGGGTGACAGGCACTGAGGGGGGCACTTGATGGGATGAGCACTGGGTGTTATTCTATATGTTGGCAAATTGAACACCAATAAAAAATATCTTTATAAAAAATAAAAAATAAAATAAAATGCAATAAAAAAGGAATACTGTTTCACTCATAATAAAGCTCAAATACCTTTGAGGTTTAAAGCATCAGAAATAAAAATAAAATAGGTATTAATTTTTTTAATGAAATAGAAATAGTAATTCAATTTATGCCCCTTAATAATGTCTATAGAATCTTATGCCATTAGAATAATAATTTAACCTAGCAAGCCTTTATTTCATTTTTTCTAAGCTGTGGCTGAAATATTAAAAATTCCTTATATTTTTATTAATTCTACCATTTACTAAGCTTCTACAATCACTATCTCATGTACATGATCACATCTGGAAAAGCAATTGAGATAGAAAGCAAGCATTTTAATATGATTATATTCAAAGGAAGCACAGAAAATGAAGCTCAAGAGATATTACACATCATCACAGGACAATTAGCTGAGCTGAAGAAGGAAATGTGATCTTGACTTTTCTCCTGGTCCAGTTCCCTCTCCTCTTTTAGCTCCATGTTTGCTTAGAGGTTATAAGCTCTTTCTTTTTAAAGGTGAGTCAGTTTGGAAAATAATAATTCTATTCTGAAATGTTGGAGAGACACTGGCTGCCAGTCAGGCTGTCTACTTGCAGAGATGTTAACCCCTATGAAAGCATTTTCTAGAATTTTTCTTTTCCAAATGAAAAAATTTGAAACAGGTATGCCTAGTAGTGTTGTTTTTGTCCACCATTAAATACGTTTTGAAAGCCTGGTACTTGAAACTATGATTTTTTTTTAAGATTTTATTTATTCATGAGAGAGAGAGAGAGAGAGGCAGAGACACAGGCAGAGGAAGAAGCAGGCTCCATGCAGGGAACCAGACTTGGGACTGGATCCCGGGTCTCCAGGATCATGCCCTGGGCTGAAGGTGGCGCTAAACCACTGAGTCACCCGGGCTGCCCTAAACTATGATTTTCATCCTATTGTCTTGCCCAGCAGTCCTAGCAACATGAAAAATTCTCTTTGGTATTTTGATTCTGCACCTGAGAATGTGCACTTATTACATCTATATTTTATAATGCATTTTTTAGCCAAATCACATGATATAACCAAGAAACCCAGGGCTCCATTAGCCTAGTTCTGGCATCATGATGAACAGGAACATTATCTGTTCTTGGTGGAAATTCTATTCCTTAACTAGGAGTAAAAGAACAAGAATCTCTAAGTTCCCATAAGAGGTACTGCTTCTGAAGAAAAATTAAAAGTCTTTTAAGACTGTTGTACTTTGTTATTATAGTTCCTTATTTCCACATCTGTAAAATTTAACATTAGTTGTATAGTGGTGAGCACAGCTGCCTTCCATATCTGTAAAATTTAGGCAATACCTAGTTTAATAATAACAATAGTTACTATTATATTAAGTACTATTTAATGTAATACTAATAATCTATGAGGTATCTTATTAGTTATCCCCATTTTATAGGTCAGGATGCTGAGGTTTAGAAAAACAGGATTTAAATCCAGAAAGTTCAACTTCAGAGTTTAACCACTACTCTATCTGAACCCTAATATAGAGTAAAACCATCAATACAAAGAGCTTTTGCAAGAGGAAAAAAAAAAACCCAAGTGGGAGAATTCAATGAAAATGTAAAGATACAGATAGAGATGCAGTATCTATCTATATAATATATAAATGTATGATGTAAAATATAATAGATATACACAGATAATACATAGTAATATATAAATAACATAGTAATACATAGATAATACAGATAATATATAGATATGATAGATATGTAGATACATAATATATATGGATATATAATGTGATATATAATATATAGATATATAATATAAATTATTTATCCAGGAAACAGAAAGTTTCTTTTTTCTTTTTTCTTTTTTCTTGAGCCCTTCACCTATCATTTATGAGGAAAGAAATAAGCGGTTTACACACAGAGTTTCTTCTGTTGAATTGGAAAGGACCCAGAAATCTACATACCTGAATGAAATTACCACAAGAGATCAATTAGCATAAGGCCTAGAACAAAGTCAGAATGCAACAGGTCTGATTTCTTTTTTTTTTTTTTTCTTTTTTTGGCAAGTGTACTTCCCACCACATAATTGCTCCAATATCCTCTGTAATAAATAACTCCACACTATGGGAAATTTGAATTTTCTAATAGTTAATTCTAACAGATTTTAACTTATGTTTCAAGAAATGTTTGTCAAATCCCACCTCAGCATAAGTATGTGGCTTCTCTCACTAGGATGAAGCAACAACAGAGAAAACTCCTCCCCGGAGATGATGGTCCAAAAACTAAAACAAAAAATAGAGATCAGGACCAAAATGTTCTGACAATAAGATTTCAATGAAGTGCTTCATATTCACAAGGACCTGACAATACTGACTATGATTGATCCTATACCTGAGGATTTCTTTTTTTTTTTTTTACAAGCATTTTTTAAATTTTTATTTATTTTTTTAAGATTTTATTTATTTATTCATGAGAGAGACACACACACACACAGAGGCAGAGACACGGGCAGAAGGAGAAGCAGGCTCCATGCAGGGAGCCTAATGTGGGACTTGATCCTGAGAGTCCAGGATCATGCCCTGAGCCAAAGGCAGACGCTAAACCGCTGAGCCACCCAGGGATCCCTATACCTGAGGATTTCAAACTAAAAGACGCTGGACAGTAGGTTAAAAAAAAAAAAAAAAAAAAAAAAGAAGTTTTTTTTCTGATGCTGCCCCAGAAAGCCTATTTCTAGATGACTTATTTTAAATGTTCATTTTCAGGCAGCCCCAGTGGCCCAGCAGTTCAGCGCCACCTTTGGCCCAGGGCGTGATCCTGGAGTCCCGGGATCGAGTCCCGAGTCTGGCTCCCTGCATGGAGCCTGCTTCTCCCTCTGCCTGTGTTTCTGCCTCTCTTTCTCTCCATGTCTGTCATGAGTGAATAAATAAAATCTTAAAATAAATAAATAAATAAAATTTCTTCGCCACTTTCTGGTCACTATCATCCTTACTTCACACACACAGCCAATATCTCCTTGGTCCACTCATTGTTCCAGATGAAATAATGCAACTTTCTCTCAACACCTTTAGGCTGGGCTGAGCTCTCCTGTTTGTTAGCAGCTGTCTGCACTCAAAACTCTGCCAGATTTTTTTTTCCCAGTGGATCCTGTTTACTTGTAAGATAAATGAGGAAGTTGTGTTGAAGATAAGAACCTCAGATAATTGTTAAGAGTTTTTTCAGCCAACAGGACTTATACTTCAGCCAGAAGAAAAGAAAAATTAAAGCCTGCCCTTAAAATTCACTGAAACTCACAGATCAGAAACCAGTACCCACTAGCTACATCCATGGTTACGTTGTTTGCTTTGAGAATATTTTAACATTCTGAATATTTGCCATCATTTTGAAAACAAGGTTTTACACATGAACACCCACGTTCCTGGCATCTCTTTAAAAATCAGAACATCAAAAAAAATAAAAAATAAAAAAAATAAATAAAAATCAGAACATCTAAGCCTATGTTTTTGCATAGCAACCATCAGTTGGAGCTTCAAAGGTTTGTGACCCTCAGGGCCAGTACTCTGTAAAATCACCATAGCTTTACTTGCCTACTTCACACCATTTTATTAACCTGCATGAATTAGTATGTATTCAAGCCTGAGACCCCTGCTAACCCATATCATTCTGGTCACACTACTGTCTGATGCTTCTATCTTTCATCTCTTCAATTATGCTGGGGAGTCCTGTGGGACAACTATGCTATTTTATAAAAGCTTCATAACACACTGTAAGATGTGTATTATTTCTATTTTTCTGATGGGGAAACGGAGGCTTACAGATGCACAAAATTATACAACCTAGATCTATTGCTTAACGAGGATGCAAACCAGGTTTTCTGACTCCCAGGCCCAACCCTATTTCCATTAAACTATTGGCCCAGTTCCTGTGGGCCAGTGAAGCTATAAGAACAAAATGTCCACAAATGTAAGCACACATACTGAAATACAATTTACACTCATAATTAGTCAAAATGTTATATAAAGCTAATGAGATATATATGTCTTCCTTGATAATGAGGGAATTGAGACTCTGCACAATTGCACAGAGCAACATTGGATTGGAGTCTAGGATGTAGGGTTTCAGACCCATCCATAACACTCATTCATGTTGTCACTCAAAAAAGTCTTCAGTTCGGGATCCCTGGGTGGCGCAGCGGTTTGGCGCCTGCCTTTGGCCCAGGGCGCGATCCTGGAGAACCGGGATCGAATCCCACGTCGGGCTCCCGGTGCATGGAGCCTGCTTCTCCCTCTGCCTGTGTCTCTGCCTCTCTCTCTCTCTCTCTGTGACTATCATAAATAAATAAAAATTAAAAAAAAAAGTCTTCAGTTCATGTGTTCAACATTTTATAATAGTCTCTGGCCATAAGTGGTGACATTCCATGTTCAGAGGCCTTCTACAGAGACCTTCATCTCTGTTAGTCCACTACCCCTTAAATGTTCTTTTTTACTTTTTCCTTGATCTTTCTGTCCACAACTATCTTGTCCATCTGAAATAGAGCAGCCCTCTAGAAAAGTGAGAAGAGGTGGGTACAAAGAAAGCGCTTACTGTATAGAATGCACTGTTTCTAGTTGAACTATGTTGCTCTGAGCTATATACTGCAATGAGTAACTTTTTAAACAGATCCATTGTATTCTTATGGAATTATAAACAAAATTTATTATGAACAAAACATTCATTTTTAAGGTTAAAGCTTACAACTCTATAATACGTAATTGGATTGGTGATTTCAGGCACTGAATAGGAAGAAACATGATTCAGTAAAGGTTTAAATGTATACATTTATATACCACACATATATATGTTAAGTCATATCTCACAAACACAGACCCAACTATATTAGATTTTCTGGTTCCTTGAAACACGCAGATTAAATTAGTAGTACTTAGTCACTGTGTATGTGCAGTGTGGCCTTTCACATATGATTGATTTAGTTCTGAAAATGGTTTGGCTTAATAAAATGATGAGGAAAAACAAAACAAAACAAAACAAAAAAGAAAAGATGAGGAGGCAAGGTATTTCATTTGACTGTGAAAGAAATTCTATTACAATACTTAAAACTAAATAATGGTTTTTTTCTCATAAAACATCAATTTGGAGTTAATCCAGGTTCCATAATGATATAAATGTCCCAGGCTCCTACTTGCTTTTATTTTTATGGCCACAAAATGATTGCTCCACTTCCAGCCTCCCATCCATTTTCAAGGCAGGAAGAATAAGAGGAAAATCACAAGGAAGAAGGGAGTAGCAGTAGCACTTATTACAAAAACAAAACTTTCCGAGAAACTTCCCATTTATGACTTCTATTTATCTCAGTGGCAGAAACTGTATCAGATAGACTTCATATCACAAAGGAGTCTGAGATATAGACTTTTTCCACTATAGAGCTTTTAAAATTCAAGCTTTTATCAAGGAAGGACAGAGATCAGACTTTGGATAGGCAACTTATGGAAAGCTCTTTTCCTGGGCCCATAGCTTATGGTTTCATGGAGCTCACAGTGTAGTAGACCACAAATAGGTAATGGTCAGATGCAACCCAGGCACTATTTGTCTCAGTGAAATTATAATACAAGATACTAGGCAGGGGATAAAATCCAGAATCTATTTCCTGAATTTAGCACATCCTGAAGCCATACATATACTCAGCTGGAGGACACAACTCTCTTTACCTGTGAGGATTATACTTGTAAGTAGCCAATTACATCTACTTCCAAGTTACTCCCTTGGCAGCTTTTGGCCTCATGGAAGGCTACTAGGGCAGCTCTTGGGTACACTGCCTTATATTCCTTCTCGAGAGCATCAGTGTTTCCAAGATCTGTAGGTCTGCAGAAACCAAGTTAATTAGTTAACATAAAAATTCAGCCACATGTAACAGAGAACAGAAATTTTAAACAAAATGGAAATTTTTCTTATATATAATAAGCAAATGGTTTATAAGGATGGTAGTTCTGCTCTATGAAATCATGCAAGGACCCAGACTTCTATCTTGTTGCCTCATCAAATCTAGAGAGTGTACCTATCCGTGTGGTATAAAATCACCTATCTTCCAAGCAGTAGGATGAAGGAATTGGGGAAAGGAAGAGCTTGTCTCCTAACTTTAAGAACCAACAAGGAAGTTGTATGCATTTATTCTCTTACTGCCTCAATTGAAACTTAGTCACATAGCCACAAATAATACCAAAGAAGGCTAGGAAATGTTTATTTTTCAACTGCTATTTCCCTAGCTAAAAGTTGGGGTTTCTATTACTGTGAGAGAAAGAAAAACATTGAAAACAATCAATGGGAAACAACCAATAGTCTTTACCATACTCAGCTATGAAGCAGAAGAGCTCAGGTATTTCCAAAGCTATGGTCCTATAATTATTATTTCAATTATCTATTGCTACAGACCAAAATATGCCAATATCTAGTGGCTTAAAGCAATTTATTATTTACCATAATTTTATGTCAGAATTTGGGGAGGCCCATTCTCCTGTCCCACAGAAGTTGTCAGGGATCACACAAAGCTGGCCTTTGGGCTGTGTTAGAAGGTCCAAGATGGTGTCACTCATGTTTAATACTTTGGTGCTCTTCTATGTGATCTCTCTTTTTGCTTCACATGGTGTCAAGTAATTGATTAGATTCATCCAAACTACATTACAGCATAGTGGCTGGCTTCCCCAAGCTGCCAAAATGAAGTTAGGCCAAGAGCTGCCATAGCACTTCTACCACATTCTGTTAGTCAAGGCATGTCATAAGGCCAGCCCAGATTCAGGGGGAGGATTAATAAATCCAATTTTTGATGGGTGGAGAGGCATGCACATATAGGGAAAGAAGGAATTGATGGTGAAGACTGCTACTTCTTGAAGAATACCAACCACACTCAACAAGCATAATTTAGAATTTTGATTCTTCCTGCCTTGTCCATCTCTACCCACTGAAGTAGAGAATATTTGGTCCTTAAGGAATTCCCTGCTGTTTTCATTAGTTAAGTTTCATAATTAGTAATAATGGCAACTTATTTAAACTTTTTTTAAAAATTTTATTTATTTATGATAGTCACACACAGAGAGAGAGAGGCAGAGACACAGGCAGAGGGAGAAGCAGGCTCCATGCACCGGGAGCCCGATGTGGGATTCGATCCCGGGTCTCCAGGATCATGCCCTGGGCCAAAGACAGGGGCTAAACCGCTGCGCCACCCAGGGATCCCAATGGCAACTTATTTAAAGCTTCTATTATTGAGAGGCATTTGGTTCGTTTAAGGCAATATTTCTTACCTACACAGGATTTAAAGCTATGTATTTGTTTTTAATATATATTAGGGAAAAATAGCTAATACATCAAAACCATATTTCATAAATATGGTTTGTCTTGCTATGACAAGACCAAAAATAAAAAATATTCGTAGTCCTAGATTTGAGTTGCTGTCTTAAATAAATAATATTAAGGTTATAGTTGGGCATAGGAAAAATTCTATAGGTGACACAAGACATCTGAAATTGGGAAACACTGGTTTAAGGGAGAAGATCATGAAAGTTGGTTTGAAAATATTTAGTGCAACTCCTAGTTCTCCCAAGTACAATCATTAAACCTCCATAAGCCTTAATTGCTATACCTATGAGATGATTATATTTCCTAATTTGCAAAATTTGGAGAATTTTATTTTTTTATTTTTTTTAATTAATTTTGATTGGTGTTCAATTTACCAACATACAGAAAAACACCCAGTGCTCATCCCGTCAAGTGTCCGCCTCAGTGCCCGTCACCCATTCCCCTCCACCCCCTGCCCTCCTCCCCTTCCACCACCCCTAGTTCGTTTCCCAGAGTTAGGAGTCTTTATGTTCTGTCTCCCTTCCTGATATTTCCCAACATTTCTTTTCCCTTCCTTTATATTCCCTTTCACTATTATTTATATTCCCCAAATGAATGAGAACATACAATGTTTGTCCTTCTCTGATTGACTTATTTCACTCAGCATAATACCCTCCAGTTCCATCCACGTTGAAGCAAATGGTGGGTATTTGTCGTTTAAAATGGCTGAGGAATATTCCATTGTATACACAAACCACATCTTCTTTATCCATTCATCTTTCGATGGACACCGAGGCTCCTTCCACAGTTTGGCTATTGTGGACATTGCTGCTAGAAACATCGGGGTGCAGGTGTCCCGGCGTTTCATTGCATCTGTATCTTTGGGGTAAATCCCCAGCAGTGCAATTGCTGGGTCGTAGGGCAGGTCTATTTTTAACTCTTTGAGGAACCTCCACACAGTTTTCCAGAGTGGCTGCACCAGTTCATATTCCCACCAACAGTGTAAGAGGGTTCCCTTTTCTCCGTATCCTCTCCAACATTTGTTGTTTCCTGCCTTGTTAATTCCCCCTCCCCCCCCATTTACAATCGCACCCAAAAGCATAAGATACCTAGGAATAAACCTCACCAAAGAGGTAAAGGATCTATACCCTAAAAACTATAGAACACTTCTGAAAGAAATTGAGGAAGACACAAAGAGATGGAAAAATATTCCATGCTCATGGATTGGCAGAATTAATATTGTGAAAATGTCAATGTTACCCAGGGCAATTTACACGTTTAATGCAATCCCTATCAAAATACCATGGACTTTCTTCAGAGAGTTAGAACAAATTATTTTAAGATTTGTGTGGAATCAGAAAGACCCCGAATAGCCAGGGGAATTTTAAAAAAGAAAACCATAGCTGGGGGCATCACAATGCCAGATTTCAGGTTGTACTACAAAGCTGTGGTCATCAAGACAGTGTGGTACTGGCACAAAAACAGACACATTGATCAATGGAACAGAATCGAAAACCCAGAAGTGGACCCTGAACTTATGGTCAACTAATATTCGATAAAGGAGGAAAGACTATCCATTGGAAGAAAGACAGTCTCTTCAATAAATGGTGTTGGGAAAATTGGACATCCACATGCAGAAGAATGAAACTGGACCACTCTCTTTCACCATACACAAAGATAAACTCAAAATGGATGAGAGATCTAAATGTGAGACAAGAGTCCATCAAAATCCTAGAGGAGAACACACACAACACCTTTTTGAACTCGGCCACAGTAACTTCTTGCAAGATACATCCACGGAGGCAAAAGAAACAAAAGCAAAAATGAACTATTGGGACTTCATCAAGATAAGAAGCTTTTGCACAGCAAAGGATACAGTCAACAAAATTAAAAGACAACCTACAGAATGGGAGAAGATATTTGCAAATGACATATCAGATAAAGGGCTAGTTTCCAAGATCTATAAAGAACTTCTTAAACTCAACACCAAAGAAACAAACAATCCAAACATGAAATGGGCAAAAGACATGAACAGAAATCTCACAGAGGAAGACATAGACATGGCCAACATGCACATGAGAAAATGCTCTGCATCACTTGCCATCAGGGAAATACAAATCAAAACCACAATGAGATACCACCTCACACCAGTGAGAATGGGGAAAATTTGGAGAATTTTAAAGGTGAATTCATATGAGGTTCAATTTGTGAAAGTTAAAACATTATAGAAATTTAAGGACTCCTAAATAAAGACTTACCTTCTCTTTCCTAGTCTCAGGCAGGATGGAAATAGGACACCATCCACTTGGAAAAAAAGATTCCTGGAAGGCACCACATTCATTGGGGACATTATGCATATCACAGGAAGCAGGGGCTAATCTTGCCTGCCAATATTGCATTCAGAAAAGTAATACTGCAGCAATTCAAAACCAATTGAGGAGTGGAAAATTATCTTGGCCAGGTGGGATAATATTAGTTTCAATTTCATCTTCAGTTCAATATCATTATTGTTATTCCATTCAGATGTGTCCCTCTTGTTTACTCAACCAACTCTCTCTCTCTCTCTCTCTCTCTCTCTCTCTCACACACACACACACACACACATGCATGTAATGCACGCACTTACCTCTTACGTTGGCCTTCCCAACAAAGTTCAACGAGAATCTCACCATCCGAGACTACAGACCAGGAAATTATATTAATGCTTTTTAAAAATTGCTTATTGGGGATCCCTGGGTGGCGCAGCGGTTTGGCGCCTGCCTTTGGCCCGGGGCGTGATCCTGGAGACCCGGGATCGAATCCCACATCGGGCTCCCGGTGCATGGAGCCTGCTTCTCCCTCTGCCTATGCCTCTGCTTCTCTCTCTCTCACTGTGTGCCTATCATAAATAAATAAAATTAAAAAAAAATTTAAAAAAAAAATAAAAATTGCTTATTGAACTGAATTTATCTGGAAGCATCTAAATCAAGTTGTCTCCTAGAAAGAAGGCTGGCGTCTTAAAGTTTGAATTTAAAGTTACTTTTAGAAACTAAGAATATTGTGTCTTTTTATACCCACTGTTGATAAGCTGTTGAAACTATGAAATATCATGTTACACATCCTGGTTCTTATATTTTTGTAATACGCATTTCCCAAAATTGGATTACTGGAGTCCAATTACAGGGATCATAATATATGTGTATTTTATTTTATCAAATCTTGCTAAATATTTTGGATCAAAGTGTTGGAATACTTCACAGATAATTCACAGATAAGTGTTCTCATTTTCCTGCAGCCTCCACAGAACTAGCTATGATGTCCATAGTTTTGCCAGTCATCTGGGTGAAAAATTCTATCTTATTTGTTTTGCAAATTAAGGATATCATCTCTATCTTTTGTGTTACAAATATTTTTCCAGTCTAAAAGGCATCTTTCAACTTTATAATTTTTTTACTATATAAAAATAAAAAATTCTATTTCATTGTCTTTTCCTTTGAGATTTTGTAATTTCTTGCTTTGAAATGGTCTCCCCTACACAAACTCCTGATATTTCTTCTATTTTTTTTTTAATTTAACTGTAAGGACTTTATATATTCTTCTATAAATCTGCTTTGAATAAAGTGTGAAGGAGGTCTAATTTTGTTTCCTTCCCTTTTGATAGCCAATTATTAAATTAACCTCTTATAAAATGTTAGTTTTATTATATATACATTGTTTCTCCAAATGCTTGAGTATGCTTTGTTTTTTAACTAAATACTTGCTTAATCTATTGCTAATACTGTGCTATTGAAATTTCTATAATTTAAAATTGTATTAATAACTTATATCATAAGTACTGCTCTCATTCTTTTCTGTCAAAACTATATTTGAACACATTTTTTATGAGCCTCAAATCATTTGTTATTTCCAAAAAAATCCTCTATTCTAGAAGATGGGTCTTATTTTAAGTCTTTTCATAAGATGTTGGATTTCCTCATCATGTAAGTCCCAACTTTCTTGATATAAGTATTCTTATGCATTTTATTCTTTTTTGCTATCATAAATGTGATTTCTCCTAGTTTTAATTGGTTATTACTAAATAAAGGGAAAGATCTCTTAATTTCTTAATTTCTATGTGTTACTTTATATTTATACACTTTACCAAATCCTTTAATCAATTCCAATAGATTATTTTGTCTGTTTTGTGGTAGAATGTCTTGGTTTTTTAAGTACATAATCATATTTTCTGGAAAAAAAACCTTTATCTTTTTATCTGCTTTTATGAAAGACATATGCCAATTATTTCATTTTACCTTACCAAATTTGCAAAACTTCCCACACGATGATGATTAATCATTAAAGTAGAAATCTTGCCTGTTTTCTAATTAAATAGAAATTAGAAATTTTATTAGAAAAATAGAAATTTTGCTGTTGATCTAAGGTAAACAGTGTTTACAAGTGTGTCAATTACCACTTCATTGCCTTCAGCTCCAAAGACATTCTCCCTAGTTTATGACACTGGGGGTAGACCTTGAAAACATTTCTCCTTTGCTACTTGGTGCAACATTAGGCTTTAGCAATTGAGAGGTAGAGGGACACTAAGCAGAACAGGTAGGGCAGCCCAGTGGCACTCAACTTCTCCATCCTTGTTCATCAGTTGGCACCTGCCAGCAGTTTCTCTGCCACAAATGGTTAGGTTCCTGTAGGCCAGCTCCAGCCCATATTCACTAGCAAGTTCCTAACAACTGCTCTATTGCATATCCTGTAGTAGGCATACTCTTTCCAATAAGGTCTGTATCTCAGGTTCAAATGGGCTCTTAATTCTTAATTCCTTTGTACTCTCCCTTTGCCCTATAGCTGCTGTCACCATGTGCTATCTCTGTAGTCCTTAGAGTTCGATATTAAGTTCTTTAATAGGCACCTTTTACAGTTAACAAATCTTTATATTAATTTTAACTTGTTCTAATTACTAGGGGTTTTTCTGTTTTCTGACTGGAAACATACTGATATACTATGTTTAAATACCTAAGAAGGACATTAGGTCCTTCTTTAAGACATTAAGACATAACTCCTCTATTTTAGGATAACTCCTAATTAGGACATAACTCCTCTATTTTAGAGTTATTTTAGCACTGGCTGCCAAGCAAAAAACAGACAAAAACAAACAACCCACCATCCAGGATCAGTTCTGCAGCAGGTAAGCCTTGACACAAGCAGCATGAAAGCCTGGGCAAAGCCAATCTCTGCCACTTTTTGAGGCTTCATTCACTTTACAACTGCAGAGCTTTGTCCTTCACACCACATAACAATCCTTAAGTAGTGCAAGAACTGGTTTGCTCCTGGATTCCTCAAAGGTCATGGGGGAAGAATGACAGGGCCAGTTTTTGCTCTGCAAGTGAAAAATTCTTTCTGGCACATGGATCTCCTGAGTTCACAAAGCAGAAGAAAAGGTATCTCCTCAGCTTTTAGGTCATATCCCAGCTCCAGGCAACATACTGAAAGAAGAATGCAGCCTAAATGTTCTGTAGTATTCAGTGGCCCCTCCTCATTAATTTCCCCTAATACCTGCTGTGGTCTCTATAAGCATTCCCTCATCAAAGAATAAGCACAAATCATTAGGCTGGCCTGTGCTTTTAAGCTTAGTCTAGTGAGTATCAGCCCTTTCCCAGCCTGATATGGAAGAGATCAAGCTGGTCCCAAGTTAAACTCTACTCCCATCTTCCATAGTGCTAACTCTGGGTTCAGATAGACATTCCAGCCACAACCTTTAGCTACTTTGTACACAGCCGCCATTTGGTATTCTTTGTGTTGGAGAGGACGTAGGTCAAATGTGGAGTTAATATATTTGATTTTGATCATATTTATGGCCCCTCTTCCTGGGGGTAAAATGTGCATATATAGACACAACACATTTACTATACAACTTAGGGAATTCACACTTCCCATCCCCACCACCTATGTCCATCCTTGGAACTCAAGTTAAAGCCCCTGGATTTTATGAGACACATTAAGCAATCAATCTCTAGGCCTTGCTGCCGGTGCAAGGGTTCCCAAAAAGAGGAACAGCTCAAGCTGAGTCCACATCACCAAATTTACTAACCAATTCCAGCCACTCACTCTGTCATGTACTTTTGGCAGCTGTTTTCAGCCTTGATAACTTTGCTCAATGTCTTTATTCCTGATTCCTTCTTCAGCAACCTACAGACATCTAAGCCCATATGAATCCTCTAAATTACTCATTCAAAATAGTCATGTCATGTCACTTTGACCTCCGAAATGAGTCATTTCCCTGTTCTGGCCTTGTTCATCTTTTCTAGAGTTTATGAAACATTGTCTTTCCAGCCACATTCCTGCAGTGCTGGACACAACATTCATGTACACTCACCCCTCCATTCCAGTCTTCCTAAAACTAAAATCTGAGTATGCCGTTCTCCTCTCTAAACCCTCCCTACCTCCTCAGATTGGCCTACATTCAATCAATCCTGCTTTTTATGCATTTTTTTTACCTCATTCTATCCTTCCACAATCATGTCAGTGTGCCAGTGCAAGCGCTCAATTTTACAGTGACTTAGAACTAGATCTAATCCATCAGAAGCTTCGTTCAACTTTAAGTCTCTAGGTCTTCATTCTCTGTCATATTCTATCCTTTTAGATACTTAGATATTTTACTTAGGATGTTTCCTTCTGGGTATAAAACTTCTTCTAATCCTCTCTGCCTTCTTTTCCCCTGTAATTTTTGGGGTTATTGTGTTTTCCTTTCACACTTTGTGCCTATATCACACTTACTTTAATTCATGTCTGTCTCCTTCATTGAGCTGTGAACTCCTTAAGAACAAAAGACCATGCCTAATTCTTTTTTGAATGCTTGGCACCATGTTTGGCACTGTTATTTGAAAGGATGAAGACATAAAAAAAGAATAAATAGAGCTTATCTCTGTGCTTCCCTATCATCCACTCTATTCCTCTCTTCTCCCCCAAATCCTGTTTGCCTCTTCCTTTGTGCAACTGGAATGCCTTGCAGAGAGCCCCACTCCTTTCAGTTTCTCACCTCAGCCAAAACTGTTGGATAATGATATCATCCACCAACTTACAATCAATTCACACTTATTCTTTATCTATATCCAACCAATCTTCTTTTTCATCATTTCTGCCATCTTCTGAGTTCAGAATAGTGCCTTTTCTCTGCACTCCAACACTTACTCTTTTTAGCATTTCATCATATAACATCTCATTGACTTTTACTTACCTGTTACCCAAATAAACCATGGTCCTCTTGAAAGGAAGGGTAATACCTAATTTACTCAAGATTTCCAATGACTTGCACAGGTCTTGGTGCTCAGTAATTGCCTTTTCAGACTGGTTCAAATATTCATTGATTTTTGTTTTCTCTGTGAAATTTTGACAAATGGTCAGTCATCCAGATGCACTTGAACACTCCCTATAATGGAAAGCTGTTTCTTGAGTTCTTTAGAACACTTGATGATAAAATTACCTTTTTAAAACCTTAATCTCAATCTTTGTGACTTCTTCCAAGGTTCTATCTTTGGCCTTTGTAATAATAATAAGACAGGAGTCTACTTTTTTTTTTTTTTTTTTTGCCCTCAGATACACCCAAAGGCTTCATTCAAAGTTCTGTTAAGCCTATGCTTTTCAAACTGCATTGTTTATCTAAATTATCTTGCAATCTTGTTAAAATGCAGATTCTGATTCAGGTTCTGCATTTGTAAGCAACTCTTAAGGTGTTCAAAGGTCACACTTGGGAGTAGCCTCACTCTGGCCTAAAACATTTTTCAGAGGATCAGGTTTCTAGTATCCTCACCAACTTCTTCTGGATAAACTCGTTTGCCAAAACACTTGTTCAAGTGTTGTGATACATAAAACTTTACCATACTCCACTTGGTGTAGTAAAAAGGTGGTTCATTGTAAAGAGTACGGAGTTTCAAAGAAGGACATCTGGGCCTGCCACTACCAACTATGTGACACTGAGTCAGAGAAATTAACTTTCCCATCTGTTTTCTTTCAAAATAAAAGTGGGGGGGGGGGGGGAGGGACACCCAGTGGTTGTGTCTAGTAGTTAAGAGGATCAGAAGATCATAGAACAGTGCAAGGGAGAATGTTTGCTTTGTGGCTGTTGACCATAGATTTGGGAGCCATGATTTAACTTTTATTGTTACAGTTTAATGTCTACTGATTCTTTTGCCATTTACATCAGAAAGTTGCAAGCTTTCTTACATCAGAAAGTTGCAAGCTATCAAACCCCTCAAGTCTTTAATGTAGCTACCCAGTAATACCTAGTAGGTAGGAGGCATTGGGCTATGTATTTTATACCTATTTTCAGAAATTTTCACACACCAAAAATTAACAAAAAAAAAGTTTTTCTCCTTAAATAGCCAAGTCTGGTTGAATGTTACTTTTTTCCCTTTTCTGCTCCCTGTGCACCCATTAGAGAAGATATTCATCAGAGGATATCCTTTTCAGGTAAGGTTAGACTTTACAAAGATCAAAGCATGGAAGCAGCTCTCCCCACACATTCAAAAAGCTAGTGGTCAGATCACAGCAGACAGGAGTCATGATTCTGCTATAAAGGTGCTGATAGGGCCCCCTCAGTCTCCAAATTAGCAGAAATTTAGACTAAGTCATTTCTTTTTTTTGAAGACTGTATTTATTTATTCATGATAGACACACACACACAGAGAGAGAGGCAGAGACATAGGCAGAGGGAGAAGCAGGCTCCATGCAGGGAGCCCGATGTGGGACTCGATTCCGGGACTCCGGGATCATGCCCTGAGCTGAAAGCAGAGGCCCAGCTGAGCCACAAGAGTCCCACAGACTAAGTCATTTCCATGCCTGTTCTGAAAGGCCCTAAGGGTTCTTTGGAGGCTGTGGGCCTGGATGGAGGAAGGGAAGGCATTCTTTAACACACTTGAAAGCACACACTCTAGTAAGGTTGGATCATATTTGTTTAACATATTGTTTCATTTAAGATTTATTTGAAGAAATAATTGTTACTTTGAAAATGTTTGAAAAGCATTCGAGCTGTATATTTGTAAAGGCAACTTATGACTCATTCATGCTGTGGAAAATCTTTCTGTAATTAGGTGATTTATTGAATATCAAAAACCATGATGAAGATTGGGAGATAGGCTCTTATTTTTCTTTCTCTAGCCCAGGCTGACCCTGAAAAGCTTTTTCAGTAGACTGGCTTCTGGCAATATGGAGGTAGAATGTTTCAGATAACTAATCTCTATCAACAAGCGGAATCCTACTGAATGCCATGCTTGACTCATTTACCCTAACACCCAGAAACAGCATTCACAAGCATTTAATTTTATTATTTTGGGAATCTGTGTTTCCCAAGGGTATCCTATATAAAGAGGTTTCAAATGTTCTCATCTACATTTTTAAGAAGAAGAACCATTGTATAAAAAACCTGGAAAAATCTTGCTGGGACTCAGCAATGAACTAGTGATATGTCCCACACACATAGATCCCAATTTAGCAGAGAAAAATGTGAAAGTATTTAAGTCTTGAGTAAAAGCAACTTAAATTCCAAAAAGGAGATAAGGTGGCCCCAGTTCATGTCACAATCTTGTGGCTGACTTTGTTACTGTTTTTTTTTTTTTCACTATTAACTAAACTTTATACTTTATTTGGATATCACCAGTTTTTCCATTATGTCTTCTTTCTTTTCCAGGATGCAGTCCAGGGGTCTGCATTGCATTCTGCTCTCCCAATTCTTCTTTTATCTATGACCTTTCATCATGACCTCCACAGACTGGAGAAGTACTGTTATCTTGCAGAATGGCCCCCATCTAGATGTGTCTGGTGTTTTTCTTATGATTAGACTGGAGATATGGATTTGGGGAAAGAATACCACAGAGGTGATAGGCTTTTCTCATAACATCATATGGATTACAAAATGACCACATGGTATCACTGATGATGTTAACTTTATCACTTGGTTAGGATAGTGTCTGACAGGCTTCTCTGTCAAGTTACAATAGTTCTCCATACTCTTAATTTTTGGAAAGTAGTCACTAGGTCTAACAACACATCCTCAAGGAGTGAAAAGTTAAACTCTAATTGCCTAGTGGAAAAAGTAATACAATTCCAATTATTTGGAATTCTTCTCTATGAACAAAATTTCCTGTCCTTTGTATCAGTGTAGATTCATGGATATTTTATAATTTGAGTCATAATCCAATAATCTGATAACATTTTTGTTGCTCAACCTATCTAGCTTTGGCATTGGGAGTTAGTTTTTGTTATTTCTAAAATATCAATTATAAGAAAATCCATCCTAGGTTAATTTCTTCCAATCTAACATTCTCAAACAGTAGGTGATCCATGATGATTTTTCATAACTGTGCTAGTAGTCCTTTCCTGGGTAACTCATTGGAATTTACTCACATTAGTGAGTAATTTAGTAATTACTCACTCATACTAGTCTTTTAATCTCAATAGTCTTGTGTTATGATTTTATTGCTTCTCTTTTGATACTGAGGAAAGCTACAGTCCAGTTGAACAAATCAAGTTTATGCTCAGTGGCCCTATTTTTAACCTGTCAGGCTTAGTTTTGCAAAGTGATTGTTGCACTCCAATAATCCACTTAACAGCACAAAATAAATACATGATTCTCTTTTTTCTGATACAGAAAAACAAAATTTTAGGTAGAAATCAAATAATGATCAAAAGGGTCATAACTAATAAAAATCTAAGGGTGTATTTGCATGCTGAAACTTCTTCCATAGCACATTTGTAAACTTTTGCAAAGTTATATTTTCAGGTAAGCATACATATCTGTTATATTTGATATTTTGTTTATGGCTCATTTACTTCTCTCTTGTAGACATCTGCATCATTAATAGGTAGGTACCAACATTAACATCTTCCTGAATCTATCATAATGCCAATTTCTCAGGAAAAGGTCCAACTGGCAGGAAAAGGTTACTAATTCTGCTATAATTTTCCACTCAGCCACATTCAAAATGACCATTCATAGTATTTGAAAGTTTGTTTTTGATCCATATGAATCCAAGATGGCTGCCCTCCAACACAGTGGCTCTTGAAGTACAAAAACTAAATTAAAATGTGTTTACATCGTTTATTTTTTTTAAGTAATTTAAAATACAGTGTCAACATACATTAAAGATATTGTGGCAATTGATATTAGGAATAACATAAGGTTATTTACATGTTTTATATATATGTGTGTATATATACACAAAGTGAAGACAAATACAGAAACACTACAAACAATTCAATATGATAATTTACTGACAATCATTTTCACCATATTTATTAATCAGTCATGTTAGTGGCTACAGAAAATTTCTAGTACTGAAATATAGTATCTAAATATTCAATTTTAACATAAACTATAGTACTTCAAATTTTAACAGTATATAAATAGGATTCTGAATTTTTTTTTAAAAAAAGTCATCTTCCCTGCCAAACTCCCTATTTAGTTGTAAAGGCTTCAGCTCTTCTTGAAGTCACAGGCCTCAATGTGGTGATATCTCAGATTTTAAGCATAAATCATGTGCAGGCAGTATTCTCTGTAAAAAGGTAAATGAAGATGCAAAGCCATATATAAAAGTTCTAACATGCTACCACGTATAAAACAATGAATACTTTTAATCTAAGAAACTGAATGGATTCAAGGCAAAATTAGGCTACTCTCAACCCTGGAAGGGTAAAGACCAAAGGAAACACTGCTAAGAGACGGCAGATGGTACAAAGGGGAGAAAATGATCATCTAATGAGGTGGTATCAGCACTTTTGGTCTCCACCTCCCTCCATCACTTAAATTCCTATCATAGCCCTGTACATAAACATCTTGGATGTTGAAGGATATTTATGTTTGTAATAACTATAAGTGACCCCTGCCTTTGGGGCTCCTGAGTAAGCATAGAGACTTCATTTCTCCCTCTAGCACCAAGAAATGTTCAACCTCTGAACCTGGCATCTGTCTTGAGGGTCAGAGAGGAAGGGATGACCTACTGGGCTCCCTAACCAATACAACAGCTTCTAAACACTGATGTAGCATACTCAGATCAGTCTTCTGCCAATGGTTCACTGTGAGCACTGTCAACATTCTTATTTGAAATTCCTTATTTAAAGCAGTGGATGTAGCTGCCATAAAAAAATGAAAAATCTTATTTATTGATTTGACCCTTTACAAGTACATGTCACTTATAAGCCAGAGTTCACCTAAAATTAGTACCAAGTAGAACTTGCACATTTGAAGCAAGGAGATTTTGGTGGCAACAAAAGGATACAGTGAATATATCAACTAAGACTAGTTGATAAATACCTGGCAGTAAGTTTGTAGATCAACAGGGAACAGGTGGGATATAGACTATTCAGGAAGTTTAACTTACTTTGTAAAACATGTTTTGATTTTGGAAGGTAACCAAAAAAGACTGGAACCAAAAGTAAATAGCGATTTCTACCATAACGGGAAACCTTTAGTCAAGTGCAGAATAACTTCTGGACAATAGTAAAGTCTCTTGTTTTTTTCTTTTTTACCAAGATTTGGAGCTCTACTCAGTGATGTTATTAGGTCATACATAGTAACGGCTACAAATTACAAAGGTATTGTAAAAACAAAGAACAAAATCTGACTGTAAATGGTCTTACCGACTTACTTGACTCAGTAAGTCAAAAAAGTTTAATTCAAGTTGGAGTTCTAAATGCTAATTAAGACATCCTGAATACATAAACTGAGGGGTATACTACAAATACAGTTGTTTGAAAAAAATCTTCTACACCAGCATCTATAAGTGATATCCTTCTCATATCAGAAATAGACATAGACCTGAAGAATGAGGCTGGGAATAATAGGGTGAATGAGGTTATCACCACAGGATTACGTTGCTAGACTTTTTTTCCTTACAACCTAGTGGATTTTTTTTTTTAAACTGGTGGGTTTTTAAAGGGCGTGCCACAATATGTAAAACCAATTATTATAGAATAGGAATAAGTCATTATCTATCTTTATTTTTCCTACTTGGGAACTTGGATAGTTTGAGATTATAAAGTATATATCTTTTTCCCCACCACCCCTGAAAGAGCTAGCTAAGAAGCCATTGTTGAGAAATTTGGTTGCACTCATTCACATTACAAAGCACAGAGAGCCAATACAACTACCCAAACCACTCAAATCAAATAAGAAGAAATGGCACTTCCTCATACTTCATGGTCTTCACAGGAATACAAAGATTGTTTTACTTTTCAGACATTTACACATAGCACAAGAAAAACCTTCAGTTAACTGACTAGTTTCTATAAACTTGGTAGAGTTATGGCATAACAAAAGAGGCACCTTTTAAATATGTAAGTATACTGTACTTAGGGATATTTTCACATAGTACACAGGACGACCAGCTTAGATTTATCAATTTCTTCCTCATACTGAGTATATCATAAGTAGTGTTTAGAGTGTCCACACTGTGCATTCTGAAGGTGTGGATGTAACATATCTTCATATTGCCCCTGAAAAGCTAGGGTTTCATTATTGAAATGTGGTTACAATTTTTAATGTGATCTTGTTTCAATGACTGCCATTATCTTGTGTAATTTATGTACCATGTAATTTAGGGCACGTCTTGATTTTCTCAATGCTCATTAGTACCTTATCTGTAGGAAACTTATTTCTAAGGAAAAGCAGCTTTAGTCTGTCTGCAGTTTATGGCCATAACTTGCTTACACATGTAATCAATATGAAGAAAAAGGACCATTCCCATAAATGTTAAAATTGCAAAAGGAAATACAATTCGAACAAGCACTTATACTTTTGTTTCAGAAAAAGGACTATACTAAGTAATACCACAGTAAGTGCCTCACTATGAGAAATGAGGGCTTCACATCCACGTCTTATACAGTAAAACCTTTAACTCCTCACTGATCACAATGGAATTAGCTCTCAGATAACTTAGAGGAAGGAACACTCTGGGCTGTGTGAAAATAAAATGAAGGTTGAAATTTCTCTATGCAGCTCCTGAAGTAGAATTCTGAATCTTTCTTTGGAGTCAAGTTGGTCTTTGGAAGAAAATCAATTTGCCATTAAGAGGTTCTAATCTAGTAGAATGCCAGATGACGGCAAGGGTGTTTAAAAGATGGTGTCATATAAACTAAGGGACTGGTACACTGGAAAAACGACCTTCTGTTCCAGCAGAGGGTAGTCAGGGTGTCAGCAATGCTATTATTACTAGTAAGGGCCACCAAAGATCTAGAGACCAAAAAGCTCTAGCAACACCTGATTATAAGTATACAAAGTTCAATATCAGAAGGTAAAAAAATAAAATTTATCAGATTTTTTTCACTTTATTACTAATTTTTACAACATTAAATATTTTTCATTCCTTTATTTCAAAGCACTGGTATTTATTTCTGGTTTGACTCTATCTACTGTTATTCTTTTTAAGTTCTAATCCAGTATTCCATTTTTAATTTTAAAAGCAAATCTAAAAGGTAAGGCATAGTTGTGTGAATATGCATGCACATATAATTTAACCTGTGAACTCTAGAAACATTCATTTAAAGTGGAAGAGATTGAACTACAGATTATATTGTCACATAAAAAGAGGTTTGTGCAAGTCAGTACCTGAGTATCTGTACAGTGAAGAACTCTGAAGTAACAAGTAAAATATCATGGCCTAGTGGACCAGTATGGTGGCAGGCAATGAGAGTAACCAGCTTTTTGGAATCTTGAGAAGAAAGACTCTTTGCCATATGCAGGTATTTATCGATATACTATATTAGAATAATTGGAATATAAATAATGGTTGATGCATGACCAGATGTTGATGATATATTTAAATGGATAGTGAATACTTATTTCTATGCTCTATAAGTTCAGTGAAATTCTTAATAAAGGCTGTAAATTGAAAGGTATAAAAGAAAATCATGTACAGATTTTATTCCTGCTAAAGATGGTTAAACAATTTTAAAATCTGTGGTTTAAAATTTAAGAATCCTGTATCTTTATGTTTGGTTTCTATCACAAGCATAGAAGTTAAAAGGCATGTCTTCTCCACTTGTGTCTTTAAAAAACAACTTTATCATTTGTACAAGAATTTCTCAAAAGCCAAAATTATGTATCAATAAAATATGTTAACACTTTACAGTGTTACAAGTAGAATTCAGGCTGCATGCCTTAAAACTGCATTTTTTACACTGTTTTCCTATTATTGTAGTTGTGTTTTGTGATGCCACTATAATCCCACTAGCAGATGATATGTGCATATGACTTATCAGTATTTATATGTTAATGTAGTAAAAATTCATAAAATCCCAAAATAATAAAGATAGTTTTACACATTCCCTAAACCAGGCATCAGCAAACCAAGACCCACAAATTAAATCTTGCTTGCCAGGTTTGCCCATCCGCTAAAATATTTCTATTTTAAAATTGATTTTAATAATTTACAGAAGGATGACATGCTGGGACACACAGAATTTTGATTTTCAAATTATAGGATCCATAAATAAGTGGTATTGGCACTAAGCCATGTTAATTTGCTTATTCATGGTCTATGGGTACTTTCTGCTGTAAAGGTAGTGTTGGGTATTGTGGTGAAGATCTTTAGGGGAATGCAAAATACCCACATATTCATTGTCAGGCTTTGACAGAAATAATCTGCTGATTCCTGCTATGCCCAGAGAAGGCATCTGGAATACTGAATGGAGTGTTTATATTGAAATCAGTGTATGACTTAATTTGGCTTCATTTATAGACATCATATACATTATTCCTTCTGAATATCATCATCTACTTGGTAAACAAATAAAAATAAAGTTGTGTGAAAAAAACTTATTGTTTGAAATGTTTAGGACCAAACAATCTTATATAAAAGATGTAAATTCTTAAGAAAAAATAATAAATGAACAAATTAAATCACATTTTTAAGTCATGATTTCAAGGTTCCTCAGAAAATGCCAGACAGTAAAGGACAGATCTAAAAATCCTTATAGCAAATTTCTAGTTTCCCAGTTTCTGGGATATAGTACTTCATACAGTATTTGAGATTCTACGATTATTATAGAAGAGACAATGTACAGATTTACTTATCAGAAAAAACAGGGGAGGAAAGATTTTAAAATAAGAAACCAGTCAAGAAGTAAAAAATAAAAAGAATGGCTGGCAAGCAATTTAAGCATTTTTTTTTTCTTTTCCATGTATAGGGAGCTACATAGTCTGCTGGTGTAGAAACCTGATAGAAATTTAGTTTTCATTTAGCGGGCTGATTCCCATATCTGTGTCAGATAAAATCATAGCACTTATTATTGTTACCATGGATACCATGAAGATACTGCCATCCACTAAACAGTATTAGAGGAAGACAACATAATTTTCTGGAACTAGTCCTGTTTTGCCTTCATAAGTTGCTTTCAACCATCCTGGTTCCACTGATGGGTACACTGACAAAAAATAAAAAACAAATGTCATTCATTCAACATTAGCCTCAAATAATTATGTACACAAATGGGTAAAAATCCACATCAGATTGCATATACACACTCAAGTTGTCAAAACAGGTCATAGCATCTTTAAGGCTGGAGATGTCCTTTTCCATTCATGTAACCAATCTCTCTTCCTCCCTAATCCCTCCTATCCTTCCATCTTTCCTGTCCCCCCCATCCCTTCTTCCTTCTGCCTCTCTCATATATACAGGAGCAAACCGGGCTGCAGAGGAATTTGATGCATTCACCTGTACAGGTTATGAGAGGCAGAGCTGGGACTAGATTCTGAGTCTTCTGGCTTCTATTTTAGCTTATTATCCCTACACTATTCCTTCATCTTCCCCAAGATAATGAACTTTAGTGAAGGGAATGGGCATACTTACCATTAGAAAATATCGCCCCTTGTGGGAAGGAAAGCTCATGGCTGTGCTCTGCTTTACATGAGTACATGGCTTTGGCTTGGCTGAAAGGGGAAAAAGCAATTTATAAAATCCATAACACTCAACTCAAGTACATTTATACTTCAAATTATTTTTAAAATGATATTAGTTTTTAGTTGTATGATATTGGAGTATAATATACATAAAACACATATGTAAGTATACATAAGAGCATTTTCCACAAACTGAATACACTTATGTCACCTAATCAAGAAATCAGATATTAAGAGCACACCAAAAACTCTTCTTGTACTTTCAGGAAATGTCCCCATGGATAATTAACCTGGCTTATAACAGCACAAATTGGTTTTAAATACTATTATAGAACAGTACGCTGGCAAACAGGCCATTTTTACACTTATACAGAAGTTCATACATACCCTAAAGCTTTTTTTTTCTACTTCTTTCCAGATTATCAGAGGTGAGACCACAAAATTTAAGGCCTACAGAGTATAGTAAATAAATCAAGTGGGCATGATACATGAAAAAATGATAGGATAAACTGATGATAAATGACAACCAACAATAGCCTCATTGTCAGGGAGATGATGAGGACAGATAGAGGCTTTGCAAAACAGAGCCTATAACATCTCCTAAAGTGGGAAGCCAACACTCAGGTCCCACCATCTCTTGCCATATGAAAATTCAGACTCAATGTAACCAGATACTATAGTTTCTTAAGAGAAGCCAGAATTTCAGAGATTTATAAGAGATCTATTTTAAAATATTTGAGCCTACACTAAAAAGCCATCAACTCATCAAGTCACTGAAGAGTCACCTTTATTCTTCAACATCCAATTACCTTGATACAATGTACAAGTTATCCTGACTTCACCTACTTCTCACCATCTCTATCACAACCAGAGTCCAAGCTAAAATCGTTTCTAGTGTGGCTCACAGAATGGCTTCCTAGCTTTCTAAATCCTCTAGGCTTCCTATTTTGTTTCCTTACAATCCATTCTACACAGAGAAGCTCTGGGGCAGTTTGAAAAAGGTTCTGATGATCATGTGATGACCACATTATTTCTTCAAAAGCAACCTTTCACCTGGTTTCCAATTCTAGCCTCCACACTATGCACAAACAGGTACCTGTCAGTATCTCCTGCTTCTTCTGTACCTGCCTCTGCTCACCTACTATACTCCAGTCACACTGGCCTGCTTTAACCTCTTCAAACATGCCAAACTCAATCCTACCTCAGCACTATCAGAGCTTTGCCCCGAGATGTTTTCCTCTTTATCTTCACATGGCTGTGCACTTCTAGTTCACCTTAAATTTCCTAAGCTTTGCTAAAGGTTTGGTCTTCCTGACCACACATCCAAAATAGGTGCCGAGGCAAGTATCATACTCACCTGTTTTAAGTCTGAATGGTATTTAGTAGCTGGTATTCTGTTGTTACTATTGATATTTCTATAATTCTCTCTCCCCAATTAGAATGTGAGCTCCATGAATGATGCTTGATGCTTAGTAACTCAGTAAGTATTTGCTGAATCAATGAATGGAAAAAAAGGTAAGATGCTCTGGGGTCTGTTTTCTACATGATGAGGACTTTTAAGACTGAAGGTACCCTGTCTTTCCTCCCTGAGGTCTCAGTACTTATTCCCTGCAAAGAAGTATCAGCAAGCAGTATTTGCTATCTACAGCTTTCTCAAAGAGCAGTGTAACATTATTATTTAATTTCCCTGTTGGAACTAGATGCTGGGTCTTATTCCCTACATTTCCAGAATGAGAGTAGCTCATTTATAAATGGAGTTGTCAAACAGATATCTGAAAATTAGGAAGTTAAAAATTAGAGAAAAATTATGTTCCTACCCCCAGAGTCTATTTCATGAGGTGAGTCTCAGGCTGTACTTCCAGAAAGTCTGTGAGGACAGCCTGCAGCAGACAGATTTAGGAATGGCTACTAGCCCAACTCAACTTGGTCTAAGGAAGAACTGAGGAAGCACAGGTACCCAGAGTAGAGCCCTGTGTACGTGTGTATATGTGCATGCAAGTACATGAATGTGTGTGCATGGGAGTGTTGCTGACATGTGGGTGGGGTGGGGGAAGAGGATACTACCAAGTTATGAAGACTTCTAAGAACCAGACCATGGTAATCTTAAATAGAAAGAATATTAGTTTTTCCTATAATCTTCCAGTCAATTATAATAATTTAATCTAATTTGGTATAATTTGATCTGATATTATAATCTTGTATCTGATGTAATTGAGGGCTCCAGCCATTTCTCTAAAAGAATATAAGGATTTTTCAAAAACTCAAATATCTTTTTTTAAAGATTTTATTAATTTATTCATGAGAGACATAGACAGAGAGAGAGAGAGAGAGAGGGAGAGGGAGAGAGAGAGGCAGAGACATAGGCAGAGGGTGAAGCAGGCTCCCTGCAGGGACTTGATCCCAGAACCCCAGGATCACCACCTGAGCAAAAGCAGACACTCAACCACTAAGCCACCCAGGCTTCCCAAAAACTCAAATCTTCTAACAGCAAAAATTTCCTCTAATAGTAAGTCTTACTACTTTGAATCATTAGTCAATGCATTAAGAAACAATTTTCAGTTATACAAATCGTTAAGAAGATATAATCCTTATAATGATACAGTTTTTGAAATTATACTCTAAATGCAACCAAACTATTTTTGTTAATATTTCAGACATGAATGTTCTCTCTATAGTATTTTATGGGATTGGATAGCATGGGGGAGGCATGTAGAGTAATTATGCCTCTAAATAAATGGGTATTGTTAAATGTGTCAAAAATACCTAGCACAAATTATTATCTGTCATGACTTTTCAGTTATCTGTGCATATGACAGACAGGTATAATTTTCTTCTGCCGAGATCTGTAACTACAGGTGTGAACTCAGCATAGAGCTTTGATGATTTAATGTAGATGTTTGTGACAGTGAAGTTTTCTCTCTAGGTGCTAATGCTTCCTCTTTTACTGCCTTGGTATATTGAGGAAGATATGAAATAATTCTGTCACCTTTTGAGTCTCTCTTCAAAAGATCCTAATATCCTTTGAAAAGGATTTTGAAAATCTTGCTTCTTATTGCATGGTAGAGTAAGGTAACGGCACTCAGCCTCCTGAAAGCCATTTCTTTCCTTATAATCTAGGGGATGATCTGTTCATAAGACCCACTCCTAATTCTAAATGCTATTACTGATGAGTAGACTTACAAAGGTTTGATAGTGTGAGTGTGCAAAATTCACAATGATTATCTTAATATAAGCAACATTTTAAAATGTCACCTAATCAAAATTGATAGAATGTTTTCTGGAGGGCCACTTAATCACACAAACACACACACACACACACACACACACAAACACACACACTTTTAGTATGAAGGAAGGAGAAATGCACACAGATATAGTTAAAAAGTTGCTAAAGTAATAACATATACAAAGGCTAAAAACAAATCACAACCTAAATCTTCATCAGAAGTTTTTTTTTTTTTTTTTTTTTAGATTTTATTTATTCATGAGAGACACACAGAGAGGCAGAGATAGGAGAAGCAGGTTCCATGCAAGGAGCCTGATGTGGGATTCAACCCTGGGACTCCAGAATCACGCCGAGCCACCCAGGCGTCCCTTCATCAGAAGATTTAATGAATTAACACACACCAATCCAGTAAAGCATTAGGCAGCTATTACAAATAATAAAGTAGAAGAACACATGACATGAAACAGTGCTAGCACGTAAAGCAATGTTTTACAAAAATTTTGTCCTTGCAAGACCTCTAAATTGCACATGACCATTTAAAATCAATTCTGCATTTGCTTCTTGGTCACTGGTTAGAGATTTCTTAAATTAGTTACATGTTCCTTTCTTAGTTTTCCTCTCAACAAATACTGGCTGTTTCTGGCTTGGATATCTGTCTGAATATTGAACACCTCAATGCTATAGAACTTCCATGGGACCTTATAGAGTTAAAGCTGCTTGTATCAAAGGCATGTGTATTGCAACTCCACTGAAAATGAAGTGAAAATGTGAGTAATAAATTATTATTATTTTTTTAGAGAGAGAGAGAGAGAATGTCCACACTTGTGTGAACAGGCAAGGAAGGGGCAGAGGAAGAGGGGGAGAGAGAAACTCAAGCAGGCTCCATGCTCAGCATGACACAGGGCTTGACCTCACGACCCTGAGATCATGACCTGAGCTGAAATCAAGAGTCTGATGCTTCACCAACTGAACCATCCATGTGCCCTAGTAACTAATGAAGGCTTTTTAAGTTAAAAAATGTGTATTTTATTCATTTATCTAACAATTTTGTTGAGCATCTTTTCTGCATTGGGCACTATGTTGGAACAATACAGTGAATACAACCTTCATGGTTCCTTTTCTGTGTTTATCACGGAGGAGTGAGTGGTTCATAAAGTACAGTCAAGGAGAACCTGGGTGGATGGGTAGATGGGACCCTGAGAGGATAACTGCTCTGACAGCAAATGAAGTGTATATGAGAATCCATTTATTTCCTATTATGCCATATATTAAAGAGGCCTGTAAAAAATGTAAAATAATGTAACTCTTTATATTAGACAATATTTTTCATAAAATTTATTTTATTTATACTAATATGTAATGGCCTTTTAAAAATGTTTGTTATTGTATTAGTGGTGCTTTGGTGGAATTAAGGAAGAGGTGTTAGTTCCTGAGCTCTCAGCAGTCAACATCATTAAGGAATGGAAGCTGATTACAGCATGTTCAGTATATGGTCACAAAAGAGGAGTGGGCTTCCATGTGGCCTGGGTTAGTGGTGGATATGAAACAACTTCTGTTGTTTTAAACACATTAAGAACATGGCCTTTGGAAGAGGTAAAGAAGCTAGACCCTGCTATGATCCGGAGGTAGGCACATTATTTACCTGACTTTCACAGAAAACAGTCACCCCCAAATGCTGGAGGACTTGTGGTCATCAGGTGACTTGGTTGATAGGAATTCGGATTTTGAAAAGAAACAGGTCATTTCCTTGGTTCATCTTCTATATGTAGAAGTGAAGTCTAAGGAATTAAGGTTATGTATGGCAGAAGCAGGCTAGAGTCTACATCTGATTGCTGATCTAGAATATTTCTGGTGACTATTTGGATATTATCTGTGAAGTCTCTTAATACCACTGAAAAAAATCATTTCTATTTTTGATAATTGTTGATTGTTAATAACAGTGAATAATCACAATTCTGTCTTCTAACATAAAGAATTACTCTATCAGCCTTTAGTTACATGAGCTTATTTACATTTTTAATAAATTCATAAATTAAAAAAATTGTTTAAAATTCTACTATAGCAAATATAGATAGATATGATCCAAATAAATAAAAGCTCTTTGGGGGTTGTCAATGAGTTTTTTTAAGTGTTCTGAGACTAAAAAGTTTGAGAACCATGGTCCTAGATGAGATTAGGTGGTTGTGAATCAGAGGTGGTTTCCCTTCACTTTTTTTAGTCGATTAATATTCTCCATATTCTCTAAAAGAAGAAAAAAATATTATTCTTAAAAATCATGGATTCTTTTGTGTTTCTTAATGTAGCACATTGATTTATCTTATGTGTATCTTACATGTGTCACTATGCTATAAACTAGTGACAGCCTTCTTATCAAACTTACTGGACAAGAAGAATGTGTTGAGCTTTGCTTTGGTGCTGTGTAATTATAAACAAAACATTGGTTTGAAATTATGATAACAGAAATATGTGATTGCTTATAATGAGCCAGACGCTCCGAATTTTCTTAATTCTCAAGCACATAATTCTCAATTCAACCTTCGGAAGATACTTGTATAGCTTGCCTAAATTATATTACTTTAAAGCGGATCTTTCCTTCTGCCCAAGTATAACTAACATTGGGGTAAAGGCTTTACAGATATCATTTTCCACATGCTTTTATAATGGTAAAACAGAGTCTAGTGACATTTAGCTCTTGAAGGCATTTTCCAGATTAAGGAGAACAATTGTAAATAACTAATGTCTGCTCAGGGATATTCTAGGTACTATGACATTTTTCTGTATTCAAATGGTTCTCAAACTCTCTCTTTTTTTTTTTTTTGTGCTACATAAGAATCATTTGGGGAAGTTGTCAAAAATTCATATTCTCCAGGCCTCAGTCTCAGATATTCTGGCTTCAGAGTCTGTAGCAACTCAGGAATCTTCACATGAACAAGTCTTATAGGTCAAGCTCCCTTGAAGAGTGGCCCCTTCCATTCCACTGAACCTGATTTCTTAAAAATTTCCAGTGATACTTTAGAGATTAAAACCAGTGTCCTCTAGTGATCTCCTTGACATTTTTGCTTCTACCACATTGACCATTACTTCTGATCATTCCTTCACATTTTCTTTGCTTGACCTTTAAATCATTTAAATCATTCACCTCAGCCATTTTTCCTTTTTTATTCAGTATGCTCCATCCTGGAGTACCCTCACCATTATTTATGCAGTGTAACTGATGGGGGAACAGAGGACTAGCTGAGGACAAAGCACAAGCCCAGAGCAGTACATTGACAAGTCCTTGAAACAGGCAGAGGGACATTCCTCTACGGACACAAATGCCTCGATGTTCATACTTTGCTAAGGGCAGAAGGCAATCTTAGCCCATCCCCCAGGAGCCTGTAAGTTTACTTTAACATATGAAATTCCTTTTGAAATTTCCCTTTATTTCTATCCCCCAAGATACATGTTGGCAATCATCCTCCAAGCACATGGCCCACCGAAAGACATCTGAAGGGTCTCATGACTCAGGTTTTATTAGACGGTAACAAGTGACCTTTTCCCAACAATAGCCAGGCCCCTCAAGGTCCTGGAAACCTTGCTTCCAAAATTCCTTATCTCTAATTTTGTGCTATCTCCTGACCCCTTCCAACTCCCAGGTATATAATCAGTCACCCCTCACAGGCCCAGGCAGTAGCTCTTCTTGCCCAAGTGTCCTGTCCATGGGCTTTAATAAAACCAGCATCTTGCACCAAAGACATCTCAAGAATTCTTTCTTGGTTGTCGGCTCCAGACCTCACCTATATTCTGAAACGTCATCATAACCACTGTGTGGAAATTTCTCAAATGGCACCAAACTCCATGTTATCTCCTGGTTCCAGTTACACAATTTGCCTCTCAATGTTCCTCAGGCTCCTCAAACATTATGGTTAAAATTTTCCTTTCCCTCCTATGTACTCATAAGCCAAGATCAGAAACTAAATTACCATTCTTTTTGACAGTCTCAAAGACTTGGAGTTTTTTTTTTTTTACATGTCTTTCATTCCCAAAGTATCAAAGCAGTTGTCCAATACTGCTCTGATTCATAAACTCTCCTTATAGTTTTTCATGCTTTTGTTATTGCCCTAATTAAGGTGTTTTAAATCTCACCAATTTCACCTTAAATGGTTGACTGTTCTCTCCTTTTCACAACCTCCTAGAAAAACTACTTAAATATTAGATTAGATTTGTTCTAATGATTAAATGATTAGATTACCCATTTGCTCAATGACTTGGGGTCTTCAGTAACTCCTAGAGGTGTTACTTTCCTGTTATTCAAAGCCATCCACTGAAATCTCCCACCTGGTCTCTTTCCCAAACATGGCTAGTCAACCTACTACCCACTACTGGTTCTATCATTCTTTAAGATCCAACTCAAGGGTAACCCTGAGTTCCCCAGAAAGAAAGCAAAACAGGCATTGTAGGAGGTTAATAAGAGAGATGTCCTCAACTTCTATGTGTTGTTCACTTCTTTTTAATGGTACAAGAGAGTATCAGATAACTGATAGAGTACCACTAGTTTATTAATTAGAGGCCTGAATATCTCAGGCAAGCACTTTAAATAATAACAATAATAGTTACTATTGGACACCATCTATAGAGAATTTACCAAGTACTTCAAATACATTACAGTGTACATTACAATAATTTGTCAAATGCAGAATTATGGCTTTCATTTTATAGATAAAGAAAATAGATTTCCTAAATATGTAACTCCAAAGTTACTACAACTACGAAGTGATAGACCAAGAATTTAAACATGAGTCTATTTGCCCCCAATGTCAGTTGTGCTCCACTGTGCCTGTCTCTTGGTGAAAAGTTATGACACTGTCAAATGCTACGGGATTGCTGACAAGTAGACTTCAACCTTCAATGTTCTGGTGAGCTCTAAGTTTACGACAGCCTTTAGAAGTTGATTTAGAGTATAACCTAAAAGCATATTAAAAATGCATAGGCTGATTGTTGAACATTTGAGTATATGATAGTGTTCTGATTAACTTCATTAATAGCTTGTTTACTTAAAGTTTTTAAAGGATTATCTCTTTGATCACAGAACTTGAGTTAACAGATTTAGAGCTTCAAAATAAAAGGACTCCACCTAGTGGAGCAATTCAACTACATGGCAATACAGAAGTAGCAAAGTTAAATCCCTTAAATTAATTAGGGCCTAGAAATGATGATAGGTTCAGAGAAATGATGTTTGCTCTGACATACACAGTACCTAGTTTTCACCAAGGGAAGATGGTGAGGATATTACAGATGGAGTTAAACACAAGTACGCTGGGATTTGTTACATAAGTTCAATGCATTAACCAACATCCCAGGAGGATACCAAAGTGGCTCTACTCTGTGAAGTTAAAAACATTAATAGGCCTAGGGGAAAAAAAAAGACAGTGTTATCTCTAGTAACTCCCACAAGCCAACACTGTGTAGGTATTTAATAAACACTTGTCAAAAAAGTCAACATACTTTAAACAGGCAATAAAAATTATTTTCTTTTCAAAGATTTATTTATTTATTTATTTATTTATTTATTTATTTATTTATTTATCATAGACAGAGAGAGAGAGAGAAAGAGAGGCAGAGACACAGGAGGAGGGAGAAGCAGGCTCCATACTGGGAGCCTGACGTCAGACTCGATCCTGGGACTCCAGGATTGTACCCCGGGCCAAAGGCAGGCGCTAAACCACTGAGGCACTCAGGGATCCCCTAGTCAATAAAAATTCTATGGTTGAATAACTTTTTAAAAATTTTAATTCCAGCATAGTAATATACAGTGCTATATTAGTTTCAGGTGTATAATATAGTGGTTGAGTAACTTTTAAAATAACTATACAATGATACTTCAATTAACTGTGATTCCTTTACTTGATAGCCTTAATTATCCAAATTGGGAAGATCAAAATTGTCTTTGTACATTCAAAGGAAAAATCAAATTTGTTTTTCAAGGGCTCTCATATGTTCTTTCAATAGCAAGCATTTCTTTATTGAATGACTGGGACCTGATGCTAATGGCAAAACAAAACAAAAACAGGCAAATGAGAATACTAAAAAATTCCATTATTTCATACATACTCAAATTTAAAAAAGAAAAAGCCCACTGTGGATGAGAAGATCAATTTGGAACAGGAGGAGATGAAAGTGAAATCTTAGAAGCAAGCAGATTATCAGCAGCAAGATGTCACCACCTGAAGGTAAAATATGGGAAATCTGAATGAAGAACTGTACTCAAAAAAAGAGCTACTTGGGCCAATCAGCTCTACAGCAACACTGTGAATAAGAATAAGCATGCTTTTCTTTCTCTTTTTTTTAATAAGCATACTTTTCAATGCATAAATCTTCTTCCAGAAAAAGTTTTATCACTTTTAAAAGTCAAGAATATACTTTTGAGGAGCACTGAGTGGCTTAATCAGTTAAGCATCCAACTGTTGGTTTCTCTCAGGTTGTAATCTTAGGATTGTGAGATGAGCCCCATGTCAGGCTTAGAGCTCAGTAGGGAGTCTGCTTGAGATTCTCTCTCCCCCTGTCCCTCCCTCCATTTGTGTGCATGTACTCTCAAATAAAGCTTTAAACATTTTTTTAAAAAAAGAATATACTTTTGATCAGACGGGGGACAAGACGGCGGAAAAGTAGGGTCCCCAAGTCACCTGTCCCCACCAAATTACCCAGATAACCTTCAGATCATCCTGAAAATAGACGAATTCGGCCTGAGATTTAAAGAGAGACCAGCTGGAACGCTACAGTGAGAAGAGTTCGCGCTTCTATCAAGGTAGGAAGACGGGGAAAAAGAAATAAAGACACAAAAGGCCTCCAAGGGGGAGGGGCCCGCGAGGAGCCGGGCTGAGGCCGGGGCGAGTGTCCCCAGGACAGGAGAGCCCCGTCCCGGAGGAGCAGGAGCTGCACCAACCTTCCCCGCGGAAAGGGGCTCGCAGGGAGGTGGAGCAGGACCCAGGAGGGCGGGGATGCCCTTGGGCTCCCGGGGACACTAACAGGCACCTGCACCCCGGGAGAGCACCCGAGCTCCCTAAGGGCTGCAGCGCGCACGGCGGGGCCGGAGCAGCTCGGAGGGGCTCGGGCGGCAGGTCCACGGAGGGGGCTGCGGGGTGGGAGCGCGAATACAACAGCGCAGGCCCCGGAGCATAGGGCGCCAGGACACAGCCCAGGATCCGATCCGGCCTCCCCCGGGACAGGCAGAGGCCGGGAGGGCCCAGGACAGCGAGGACGCTCCTGCCCCGAGCTGAGCAGATCAGCGGCCCCGCCCGGAGCCTCCAGGCCCTGCAGATGGAGAGCTCCGGAGCTACTGCGGGAGCTGACTCCAGGGCTGCAGAGCTGCCCCCGCCACTGTGGTTGTTCCTCCTGGGGCCTCACGGGGTGAACAACCCCCACTGAGCCCTGCACCAGGCAGGGGCAGAGCAGCTCCCCCAAGTGCTAACACCTGAGAATCAGCACAGCAGGCCCCTCCCCCAGAAGACCAGCTAGACGGACCAGTTCGAGGGGAAGTCAAGGGACTTAAAAGTACACAGAATCAGAAGATACTCCCCCCTGGTTTCTTTTTTTGTTGTTGTTGTTTAATTTTCGATTTCTGTTTGCTTCCCCCACCCTTTTATTTTTTCTCTTTTTCTTTTTTCTTCCTTTTTTCTTTTTCTCTTTTCTTTCTTTCATTCTTGCTCTCTTTTTCTCCTTTTCCCAATACAACTTGTTTTGGCCACTCTGCACTGAGCAAAAGGCTAAAAGGAAAGCCTCACCTCAAAAGAAAGAATCAGAAACAGTCCTCTCTCCCACAAAGTTACAAAATCTGGATTACAATTCAATGTCAGAAAGCCAATTCAGAAACACTATTATACAGCTACTGGTGGCTCTAGAAAAAAGCATGAAGGACTCAAGAGACTTCATGACTGCAGAATTTAGATCCAATCAGGCAGAAATTAAAAATCAACTGAATGAGATGCAATCCAAACTAGAAGTCCTAACGACGAGGGTTAACGAGGCGGAAGAACAAGTGAGTGACATAGAAGACAAGTTGATGGCAAAGAGGGAAACTGAGGAAAAAAGAGACAAACAATTAAAAGACCATGAGGATAGATTAAGGGAAATAAGTGACAGCCTGAGGAAGAAAAATCTACGTTTAATTGGGGTTCTCGAGGGCACCGAAAGGGCCAGAGGGCCAGAATATGTTTTTGAACAAATCCCAGCTGAAAACTTTCCTAATCTGGGAAGGGAAACAGGCATTCAGATCCAGGAGATAGAGAGATCCTCCCCTAAAATCAATAAAAACCGTTCAACACCTCGACATCTAATAGTTAAGCTTGCAAATTCCAAAGACAAAGAGAAGATCCTTAAAGCAGCAAGAGATAAGAAATCCCTGACTTTTATGGGGAGGAGTGTTAGGGTAACAGCAGACCTCTCCACAGAGACCTGGCAGGCCAGAAAGGGCTGGCAGGATATATTCAGGGTCCTAAATGAGAAGAACATGCAACCAAGAATACTTTATCCAGCAAGGCTCTCATTCACAATGGAAGGAGAGATAAAGAGCTTCCAAGACAGGCAGGAACTGAAAGAATATGTGACCTCCAAACCAGCTCTGCAAGAAATTTTACGGGAGACTCTTAAAATTCCCCTTTAAGAAGAAGTCCAGTGGACCAATCCACAAAAACAAGACGGAATAGATATCATGATGACACTAAACTCATATCTTTCAGTAGTAACTCTGAATGTGAACGGGCTTAATGACCCCATCAAAAGGTGCAGGGTTTCAGACTGGATAAAAAAGCAAGACCCATCTATTTGCTGTCTACAAGAGACTCATTTTAGACATAAGGACACCGACAGCCTGAAAACAAAAGGTTGGAGAACCATTTACCATTCAAATGGTCCTCAAAAGAAAGTAGGGGTAGCCATACTTATATCAGATAAACTAAAATTTACCCCGAAGGCTGTAGTGATAGATGAAGAGGGACACTATATCATACTTAAAGGATCTATCCAACAAGAGGACTTAACAATCCTCAATATATATGCCCCGAATGTGGGAGCTGCCAAATATATCAATTGATAACCAAAGGTAAGACATATTTAGATAATAATACACTTATACTTGGTGACTTCAATCTAGCTCTTTCTATACTCGTTAGGTCTTTAAGCATAACATCTCCAAAGAAACGAGAGCTTTAAATGATACACTGGACCAGACGCATTTCACAGATATCTACAGAACTTCACATCCAAACTCAACTGAATACACATTTTTGTCAAGCGCACATGGAACTTTCTCCAGAACAGACCACATACTGGGTCACAAATCAGGTCTGAACCGATACCAAAGATTGGGATTGTCCCCTGCATATTCTCAGACCATAATGCCTTGAAATTAGAACTAAATCAGAATAAGAAGTTTGGAAGGACCTAAAACACGTGGAGGTTAAGGACCGTCCTGCCAAAGATGAAAGGGTCAACCAGGAAATTAAAGAAGAATTAAAAAGATTCATGGAAGCTAATGAGAATGGAGATGCAACCATTCAAAATCTTTGGGATGCAGCAGAGGCAGTCCTGAGGGGGAAATACATCGCAATACAAGCAGCCATTCAAAAACTGGAAAGAAGTCAAATACAAAAGCTAACCTTACACCTAAAGGAGCTAGAGAAAAAACAGCAAATAGATCCTACACCCAGCAGAAGGAGAGAGTTAATAAAGATTCGAGCAGAACTCAGTGAAATAGACACCAGAAGAACTGTGGAACAGATCAACAAAACCAGGAGTTGGTTCTTTGAAAGAATTAATAAGATAGATAAACCAATAGCCAGCCTTATTAAAAAGAAGAGAGAGAAGACTCAAATTAATAAAATCTTGAATGAGAAAGGAGAGATCACTACCAACACCAAGGAAATACAAACGATTTTAAAAACATATTATGAACAGCTATACGCCAATAAATTAGGCAATCTAGAAGAAATGGACGCATTCCTGGAAAGCCACAAACTACCAAAACTGGAACAGGAAGAAATAGAAAACCCGAACAGGTATATAACCATGGAGGAAATTGAAACAATCATCAAAAACCTCCCAAGACACAAAAGTCCAGGGCCAGATGGCTTCCCAGGGGAATTCTATCAAACATTTAAAGAAGAAACCATACCTATTCTACTAAAGCTGTTTGGAAAGATAGAAAGAGATGGAGTATTCCAAATTCATTCTATGAGGCCAGCATCAGCTTAATTCCAAGACCAGACAAAGACCGCACCAAAAAGGAGAACTACAGACCAATATCCCTGATGAACATGGATGCAAAAATTCTCAACAAGATACTAGCCAACAGGATCCAAGAGTACATTAAGAAAATTATCACCGTGACCAAGTAGGATTTATTCCCGGGACACAAGACTGGTTCAACACTCCTAAAACAATCAATGTGATTCATCATATCAGCAAGAGAAAAACCAAGAACCATAGGATCCTCTCATTAGATGCAGAGGAAGCATGTTACAAAATACAGCATCCATTCCTGATCAAAACTCTTCAGAGTGTAGGGATAGAGGGAACATTCCTCGACATCTTAAAAGCCATCTACGAAAAGCCCACAGCAAATATCATTCTCAATGGGGAAGCACTGGGAGCCTTTCCTCTAAGACCAGGAACAAGACAGGGATGTCCACTCTCACCACTGCTATTCAACATAGTACTGGAAGTCCTCGCCTCAGCAATCAGACAACAAAAAGACATTAAAGGCATTCAAATTGGCAAAGAAGAAAACAAACTCTCCCACTTCGCCGATGACATGATACTCTACATAGAAAACCGGAAAACCTCCACCCCAAGATTGCTAGAACTCATATAGCAATTTGGCAGCGTGGCAGGATACAAAATCAATGCCCAGAAGTCAGCGGCATTTCTATACACTAACAATGAGACTGAAGAAAGAGAAATTAAGGAGTCAATCCCATTTACAATTGCACCCAAAAGCATAAGATACCTAGGAATAAACCTCACCAAAGAGGTAAAGGATCTATACCCTAAAAACTATAGAACACTTCTGAAAGAAACTGAGGAAGATACAAAAAGATGGAAAAATACTCCATGCTCGTGGATTGGCAGAATTAATATTGTGAAAATGTCAATGTTACCCAGGGCAATGTACATGTTTAATGCAATCCCTATCAAAATACCATGGACTTTCTTCAGAGAGTTAGAACAAATTATTTTAAGATTTGTGTGGAATCAGAAAATACCCCGAATAGCCATGGGAATTTTAAAAATGCAAACCATAGCTGGGGGCATCACAATGCCAGGTTTCAGGTTGTACTACAAAGCTGTGGTCATCAAGACAGTGTGGTGCTGGCACAAAAACAGACACATAGATCAATGGAACAGAATAGAGAATCCAGAAGTGGACCCTGAATTTTATGGTCACCTAATATTCGATAAAGGAGGAAAGACTATCCACTGGAAGAAAGACAGTCTCTTCAATAAATGGTGCTGGGAAAACTGGACATCCACATGCAGGAGAATGAAAGTAGACCACTCTCTTGCACCAGACACAAAGATAAACTCAAAATGGATGAGAGATCTAAATGTGAGACAAGAGTCCATCAAAATCCTAGAGGAGAACACACACAACACCTTTTTGAACTCGGCCACAGTAACTTCTTGCAAGATACATCCACGGAGGCAAAAGAAACAAAAGCAAAAATGAACTATTGGGACTTCATCAAGATAAGAAGCTTTTGCACAGCAAAGGATACAGTCAACAAAATTAAAAGACAACCTACAGAATGGGAGAAGATATTTGCAAATGACATATCAGATAAAGGGCTAGTTTCCAAGATCTATAAAGAACTTCTTAAACTCAACACCAAAGAAACAAACAATCCAATCATGAAATGAGCAAAAGACATGAACAGAAATCTCACAGAGGAAGACATAGACATGGCCAACAGGCACATGAGAAAATGCTCTGCATCACTTGCCATCAGGGAAATACAAATCAAAACCACAATGAATGGATAAAGAAGATGTGGTTTATGTATACAATGGAATATTCCTCAGCCATTAGAAACGACAAATATCCACCATTTGCTTCAACGTGGATGGAACTGGAGGGTATTATGTTGAGTGAAGTAAGTCAATTGGAGAAGGACAAACATTATATGTTCTCATTTATTTGGGGAATATAAATAATTGTGAAAGGGAATAGACGGGAAGGGAGAAGAAATGTGTGGGAAATATCAGAAAGGGAGACAGAACATAAAGATTCCTAACTCTGGGAAATGAACTAGGGGTGGTGGAAGGGGAGGAGGGAGGGGGGTGGGGGGGAATGGGTGACGGGCACTGAGGGGGACACTTGACGGGATGAGCACTTGGTGTTATTCTGTATGTTGGTAAATTGAACACCAATAAAAAATAAATTTATTATTAAAAAAAGAATATACTTTTGAAAATTTCACAAATTTTCATCAACGGAGTCTTTGCTATGCCAAGGGTTATGGCAACTTGTATCTTTTTGAAAGCTTGTTTGAAACCCTTCCTTCATGAAGATTTAAGTAAGTGAGGCATCAGTATAACAGTCTGAGGGGCTAAATGCTGGTTACAGACAGGCCCTTTTTTTTTCCCCTCTGAGGAGACAGTGGGTATGGATTTGACCATCTGCAGACCTGAAGGTCAGAGCGATCAAAGATGACTCAACATGTCAATAAATTGATGTCGCCACTATTTTATTTATTTGCATATTACATTAAGGGTTTTGAGAACTTACCGCCCAGAAGAAATCAGCTTAAGTGAACCAGCATTTTCAAACAGTTGGGCTTTTGCTGCCACACTGAAAGATAATTTTAAAATGCAAGTTCCATTAAAATCTATCAGAAAATCACTGAGTTCAAAGTATAATTCAGGGTTATCAGTTAACATAAACCAAAAATAATTAATTATGAACTATCTCCAAAATTTGACCTGAATTATTTGTTTTAGGCTTTAATGTGGAAGAAATTTTTACATCTATTTTCCAGCTCAGACCAGATGTTATAAACCTATAGGTACCTCCCCCGGGGATCTTACCATTCTCATCTTTTCTAGTTCAGAAAACTGTGGGAGCAGTAAAAAAGACATTTTCTCCCACACAGCTTCTAGCAGTGATATTGATATTGGCTCCTGTGGAGCCATAGGGAAGAATCAAATCATCAAGACAAAAGAATGGTTGTTCATTCTGATAGCTAAGACAAAGTAATTCTAAAATGTTTCATATTTTTTAAATATTTGAACATAGTTCCTAAAGTGAAATGAAGGAACTCTGAATATGTGGCCAATAAATACATTTGTGGGTTCAAATCTTACTTCAAATCATGGGAGGCAGGGCAGGTCTATTTGAGAAAGTGAGACTATATTAAAACTAAGGAACACTGCGGTAATGAGAAGAGTTTCTATACTTATTAGAAGACAGTATCAAATTCCATGAATGATGTTTTAAGTTAGATTTTTAAAGTGTGTTGTATTTCTTTAATTGATAAACCTTTCTCTCAGAGCCTAGCCAGTTGATAATTTGAAAGGTCATTTTACACCTAATACAGAATATATATTTTAATTTCTACTTTGTCAGTACAATTACAAAACAGAAGCAAATCTTTTCTTTCCCTCACAAAGGATGGGGTTTATATTCTGCTATCTCCCGTTATATACTGGCTTAAAATTTAATGTTGCATAATGGCTAGAACTATACATACCGGGCAGTAGACAGATTTACAAATATAGTATTTGTCTATATAGTGGTACTTGGATTTCTGACCAAGAGTGATAATGTATGTCAAACACACTCTAAAATCATAAAGTTCTTGTCAAAGAAGGTGATGAACTAATGAATTTAAGATACTGTTCCAACAGAAACAGGCTTAGCGAAATGTCTTACTAGACTTTCAATGAGTAATTAAAGTGGTTCCCTAATTTTCCAAGTATTAGTTCTTATTATCTCTAAAATGAGGTTTCTACTACTTACTGTGGAGGGAAGCAAAGGACATTAAGAGATAACATACGTAGAGATGCCCAGTAATAGCTCACATAGCATTTGGAAAGCTCAGTTAAAGTCAGGAAAATAAAATGAAAGGGATAAAAACTTTCCTTTTTAGATTTTGCTTCCTCATTTATCCAAGTTCCCGTTTTCTCTTCTTTGTCCTCTTCCTATTTACATACATGTACTCTAACCTATCTGCCTTTAAATTTCTGGGTCTTTTGATTAAAAGTACTCTCCTTTGCCTTTCACCCTCCTTGTTCTCCATGAGCTCCAGTAAATACTCAGGTAGGGGAGACTTGTGATGGAAAGGAGAGAAAACAAACCCTCACAATCTAGATGGCAGTTGTACTTCTAACAAAGAGGTGGGGGAGCTGGGATATGGGCAGTTTGCTCTGCTGAGAGGTAGATGTCTAGCTTTTACAGAATGTCTAGTTTCAAAGCCCAAAACTATTATATTATACATATATTCTCATAACTTTAAATTGGGACATAGTTCTGCTTGTAGTTCTGCCTAAAATCCTATGTGTGTGGAATATATATATATATATAATATAATATATTAGAAAATATATTATAATATATATAATATATATAACTTATAATATATATATATAATATAGTAATGAATAATATGATATATATCACATTACATAAGATACATAAAATATATATCTTAAGCATACTCTAAATTTGTACATCCTTTGTAGAAGAGGGTAGGGTCCTATAGAGGTTGAATGTTCCCATGCTATAAATGAGGCATTCAGCTGTGGGACTCCTAAGGATTCTTTTGGACATACTCAACTCCTGTGTATCCCGAGAAGATACAACAAATGCAAACTCTCTCTCACTTACACAGAGCCAGGTCGCTGGTAGCCATTGCTTGAGGCAGTGTCTAGCCTTAACCTCCTGCACATTTTTGGAGGCAAGTCTGGGTTTGATGGCGCTTTGGGCATCTCTTTGAAACCTACAGAAGTTAAGCTTTGAATGGATCCACCGTAGCTCTTATTTCCTAAAAAGAAAACCCAAGAAAACAGGCAAGGAGCTATCAGACAAAATAATAGCAGTAACACAGTACATGTGCATAACAAGAGGAAGCATTTTTCTCTAAGCCCAACTGAGAAGGTACAGAATGTTCTTTGAGCACAGCAGCCCATCACGCAGGGAGATCACAATGTACAGTAATTACAAAGACATCACCTCACAGTGATGGAAAGATCGAGGAAAAAAGTCACAGTGCACAGTTTTAAAAATCCCAGCTCAGGAAAAGCATTGTTAGCCCCTTCACCATTAACTTTTCTCTGCTTAATCATGCTGAATAATCCAGCAGGTGATACAGAGACAATGGCATTTTATTGAGCTCAAAACTGGTTTACCTTCAGCTGCAGAGATGGACCTAAGAGAGGATGCTGAGGCTCTTTTCAGTCCTGAGAGCCCATAAGGCCCTTTCCTGACCAGGTCTATGGGTGGGTAAACATCCCCTGGGCTGGTGATGGAGGCAACACTCTGGCAATCTGATTCTGCATCCGTTTTGGTTGCATCTTCTTTAGAACTTGATTCAGGACTAGTTGCCCAAATTCCGAGACTTTTCTGTCCATTGGAAGGTGATGGGGATACAATCCAAGGAATCCCTCCAGATTTCTCCCTGGGCTGGCAGGAGGCAGACTTGGTTGTGCTGTTTTGTTCAGAGGAGTGAGAGGACAGAGACTCAATGCTCCCCATGGGTGTGCTGTCTGGGCTGCTGCTATAAGAGTCACCTGAGTGGGTGCAAGAAAACAACAGTGGCTCTCTATTGAGAACAACACAACCCAAACCCTTCCGCTCTCCAACTCGTATGTGCTCGGGGGCCACCTGTGGAGAACTGTCCTCAGTTCTGAAGAAAGGCTTTAAAATATGCATTTCAACTTAGTGAAAGTATTTTTCAATACTATTCAAGGGAGACTGTATATGTACCCTGACCCTATGAAATAATGTTACTTCTTAAAGGATTAGTGGGCCACTTGAATTCAGACAAGATTTGCCTCTAGAGGCACCCGGGTGGCTCAGTTAGTTAAGTGTCCAACTCTTGATCTCAGCTCAGATCTTGATCTCAGAGTCATGAGTTTGGGCCCTGCACTGGGCTCCATGCTGGGTGTGGAAGCCTACTTAAGAAAAAATTGCTTCTGAAAAAGAATTCACAAGTATTAGAATTAAGATTCTTTGATGATATTATAAGAGATCAATGGAAGAAAGGATATTAAAGACGTGCTTCTCTCTTTTTTAACTTTCTTGACCTTAGGTGGTTCTGAGTTTCAATGTATCTGAGTCCTCCTGCATTCAAAGGCACCAGTCATGTCAGCTGCAAATTAGAAGCTGCTCATATTTGTAAAAGAAAGGACTTTTTCCTTTTTCTGCCAAAAATATAGCAACATAAGAAACTGGCTATGTAACTGAATTATTTTTTAATGTTCCTAAAAGTAAGGTTTAAGAAAAAATATCAGAAAAACCATAATGAACTACTCAAACATATCTAAATTAAAAATTATTGTTTTCTGTTAAATACTGACTTTGAGAAAAAAATTAGGGGGCTTGGGGGTATAAAGTTAAATAAAACAAGTTTAACATCCACTGTGTACTCAAGCTGCCACTCACTTCACTGTGGGGCTTCATTCAGAACAGTAAGTTAGGAATAATGTGTAGTGTGGTTTCTCTTTTTATTTCTTCTCTCTCTCTCTTTCAGAAACTCTGATACCCAGGAGATGATGCTTTAAGGACATAATGTGAAAAGAAGGAAGAAAATGACTGCTTTAGCCAGACTTTTTCTTGTTTTCTTCTCTACCACTTTGACAATAGGACAAAACCTGCTAAAAAGTAGTACCTAATGTACTTAATAGCAGTTGCAGGAAAAAAGGGCACTGAGTGAATTATTTTTTTCCCTTTGTAGCAGTAATGAATTTGTTTGTTCAAAGTACCTTGTAACTATATCGACAAAGAATATATAAGTGGTGGGAGGAGTGCTGGATAGACAGCATCGGTAAAATCCTCTATGTATTTCTACCCTAAGGTTGGTAAGGTGAGGTAAGGCTAAACTAAAGAGTGAAGAAAGCATCTCCTGACTGTAGGCACACTTACTATCAGGCTCTGCCAAGCACGGTGTATACCTGCCTCTGGGCTTCCGGGAACCTGTGGAGAGGCAGATTGCGCGAGTCCTTCGGGATCCAGATCGAGACTGAGGCTGAGGAAGAGGAATACTTGGGTCTGGGGCAGTATGAAAAATCTACATACAAAAAAACAAAATGGACTGAGGTCAAAAAAGTGGGGGAATTGCCATTTTCACCATAAAATGGTATCTGTGAGCTACTAAATAATCTTAGAACTATATGCTATTTAATCAGTTTCATGGCAAAAGACACTTGATACAAAAAAATATCCTAGAATCATAACTTTCTTTTCCACTTACACTGAGTAATGTCCATTTTCTGGGTTTTCTTTTTTATCTTCCCCAATTTCCCAACAATGAATTTCAAAGACTTTCCAATAATCAAATATGAACAAATGTGTGTGTCAAAACACACTGAGTCTTACTATTGTGATACTTCCTTTCTCACATCATGCTGAATATAACCTGAAGGGAAGAGGCTCAGTCTTCCAAACAGTTCTTTGCTTCTCAGGAGAAGGTACTGTCCTGTAGTTCCTGAGCTCTCTTGGAACATGACAAGCTACAGGGAGAAGTCTGAGCACAGCTACAGGATACAGTCATGTGGTCTTGCATTGTGAGTGCTTGTAACCTTCGATAAATGAGGGATATTTTTCCACTGGCACCAACAAGGGGCCCAGGGAAGGAGTCTTTCCCTACAAGGAGTAGACCAGGCATAAATATATCACAAATGTTTTGACTTCCAATGGCTGGATTTTTTAATCATCTAATCATTTTGACATTCTCAATTTCCCATTTCCACAGTTATTCTAAGATCTCAATCTTTCAAAGAAACTGTTTAAAGACTAGAGAGGGCTTCAAGTATATCTCTGGAATTCTTTTGTTTTATTGAGAATATTATTGCTGCTGTAAGTCTAATTCCAGAGAGATAAAATGATTAAAAAGAGACTTAATCACCAAGTGAGCCTAACAAATTCTCTGAATATGAGCAAAAAACTCACTATATAAATACTAAGGAAGAAAATCTTGAAAAGTAACTGATATAAAAGGAGAAGAAACCATTTACCTGGAGGATTCTGAGAAGCACTTAAAAACTAAACAGAAAAAAAGAAATCACAGTCCTCATGAAGAAGCAATTTATATAAAATGTACAAGATTGATATTTTATAAGAACCTGAGATTACAATGCACTCAAAGATCATACAAATGGAAAATTCCTCTTTAAAAGCAAGGTACAAGATTTGATACTTCAACATGAAAATTCAGCCTACCTTTTCATAGTGCTCAATCAGAATTTCAACTACAATATTCTGAAATTTAATATTCATCATGGCAGCCACAGTTTCTTCTTGTGCTCTCATTAGAGTTGGGCCAAATATGACACCAAGGTTTGAGACAGTCATGAGATTTTGTTGGCTGTGTAGTGATACTCTGCAAATAAGAGCAACGAAAATAATATATGTTAAATATTTAATAATTAGGAAATGTTCTCATTTATCAAATTTGTGGCATTAATAAAATGTAAAATATGCCACGATAGGTTAATTTTCCCAAGTAGGTTCAGCCACTCCCAATTGGCATGTATGGTATATAGCCTAAAAAGATGTAAAAAGTTAACATTAGCTAATTAAAAATAATTACAAAGCTTTTTTTGTTTTCTGGGGGGGCCCGCGGGCTCCTTGCCTCCGCACCTGCGGGGCCGCGAGCTCAGCACCTGGTAAACTCTTGGGCAAGTTGGCGTCTGTCCGCCTGGGTCTGGGACCCGGACAGGCATAATTACAAAGCTTAATTAAAGGAATAAATCTTGATATCCAAAATCAACTACAATCACCCTAAAGAGATTATGAGTTCTTAGGGATTCTCTAGAATACTATAATTCTTATAACAGATGGTTAAAATTAGACTGGTTGGAATTATATTTGAATACACTAAACATATTATTGAGAACCTAGAGCTAGGCATTTCATAGATATTATTGCATTAATCCCCCAAGAAGTCAGTTTTTCCTATTATACAGGTTAAGATCTCAGGATCCTGGGATCAAGCCCCACGTTGGGATCTGAGTTCCACAGGAGTCTTCTTGTCCTTCTCCTTCCCTGTCTGCCCCTCTCATCCACCTCTCTCTCTCTCTCTCAAATAAATAAGTAAATCTTTCTTTTTTAAAGCACAAAACTCCTAAGGTAAAAATGATATAATCCACATAACATCAAATTAGGGACAGAAGGGAAAGGTTTTCTTAAGCTCTCTACATAAGACAACTGGCCAATGAATGTTTCTATCCTTCCTTTTTCTCTTCCATCCATTCACCCATCCATCTTCTCATCCATTCAAAATTTCTCTGTGTGCCTCCCTAGTTCTGAGCACTATACTAGGCAAACAATAAGAGGAGATATGGTAGCATCAGTGCTGGCTTGAAAATGGAAATGAAAGAAAATAACCTCTGGTATTACTGACCTTAGCAAAAGTTACCTTAGCTCAGTAACTATCAAACTATGAATTGACTAATTCATTTAAAAGTTAGATATATTCTTTTTTTAAAGATTTATTTCTTTGATAGAACATGTGAGCATGCATGAGTTGGGGGATAAGCAGGGGGAAAGACTCTCAAGTAGATTCCTTGCTGAGTGGGGGGCTTGTTTACAGAACCTTGAGATCATAGCCTGAGCCAAAATCAAGAGTCAGACACTTAACCAACGGAGACATCCAGGTGCCCCAACTGGATATATTCTTAAGGAGAAACCTCATTCATTTGACCAATCTTCTAGGTTAACCACTGCCTTTTCTCTTATTTCCAGATGTGTTGGCAAAATATGAAGTTTTAGAAAGAAGCACAATACAAGATTATGTTTCTACCTAAGTGTGTATCACTAATGACATTCCAGAAGCAAAAGTAAAATTTTATGGGAAATCCAGGATTTTGAATATTCCTAGCACAGGACAGGAAGAGCTGACTGTCTCACTGACAGAGCATTAGCTAAGAAGCTCTTGGTGAGAACAGAAGAAGTTTCATTCCATATTCTCTTTTTATATAACCAAATATTATATATATATTAGTTGCTTAGTATGTATCAGAGAATCTACTAAGAAAGTAGTACGTAAAGGTAGTGAGCCTGTCTGGATTTAAAGCTAGGATCCATCCAACTTGGAAGCTAGGTGCAATCAGCCAAGTTATTTTATATCTTTAGGCTTCAGTTTCTTCATCTATAAATAATTAGGAAAGACCCTTATAGGATTGGTAAAATTAAATAATGTTACAGGAAATATGATCTCAAAGCATTATTCTTCCTTGTAATTAAATTGGCCTTAGATACTCTTGCTCAAATGTAAGAGTTCCTAGTAGTGTGAGTAAACTGGAGTAAGATTAGTATTAAGCTCACAGGGAAAAAAATTTGGAAATCTTAAAAAAATGGTTTTGAAAAGGAGAGTTTATGACTATCTTGCTCCAAAGTTAGAGTATTCTGATGAGCAATTTTCACTGAATTTCCCTTTTGCTGAGCTAACTCAATCTAGACACTTATCACCCCACATTTCAGCTATTTCTGCACCTCATTCCCTCAAAGTGTTGTAAGGAACAAACCCAATCGCCCTTTTAAATATTAAAAGTTAGGGTCAAAGAAGAGACAACAGATGGCCTTTGTTTTAAAGACAAAGAAAAGGATTCTCAGAAAAGAAGTAATGGTTTATGCCACATCTCAGAGCTAATTAATGGAGATTTGGAATCACTCTTTTAGTCACTGGTCCTTTAGATAGTGACCAATCCAGATCACTGGTCTTAAATTCTCTTTTCTTCAGATATATTAAGGTTGCCAGGGACCGAGTGTTATTAGCTGTTTGTAGTTTATTTAAGTCACTGGTGATGTGGACACAAATTCCAATAATACTGTTCAGTCAATGGGGATTGACTTTTTATAGGTTTAGGAACATAGCCAGCAATGGTGGCAAAGGATGGGCAAAAGGATTTTAAGCATTCTTCTGTGGCCAGATACTATCTTCTTCTATTCCCTGTAACAGGCCATGCACATTCACTATAAGGTGGAAGTTTGAGTTCGTCTAACATTCTGGATAATTAGACAAAAAAATTTATGTAACACTCATGTAGCTTTTAAAAGCAGTTTAAAAAGGCTTTGCTAGATTAGTTTGAATAAATCAAGAGAATGCTCAATACATACAGTGTGGTCAAAGTTCATGAAGAGGTCATGCATTTTAAAATATAATTCAAGGCTAAATGACCAAGAATCCTTGTTTGTTAACTAAAAGAGGTATTGTCATATGCAACAATTAATAATGAACTTGAAATGATGCAGTTCCTAGCGAATTTCCCTCTTATTTCAAGGGGCAGGAAGACAATTCATATGAACTCATCTGCAGGTGAAGATGAGACTTGTTAACATGTTATGTAGCACTATTTCAAACATGCATGGCTCAAATTGGCAAGTAGCTTACTACTTGTAGTAAGCATCTCATTTAATTTAATCATTTAATCGTGAATCATAGTATACTCACTTAGATGGAAAATATCCTTTTTTATACATGATCCTGTAAGGGATTTCTTAAGTTTAAAACCTGAATTTGGGGGCACCTGTGTGGCTCAGTCTGGTAAGAGTCTGACTCTTGGTTTTGGCTCAATTCATGATCTTAGGATCACGAGATGAAGCCCTGTGTCAGGCTCTGTACTTAGTGGGCAGACTGCTGGAGATTCTCTTTCTCTTCTCCCTCTACCCCACTCCTTACATTCAATTTACCTCTCTCAAATAAATCTTTAAAAAATAAAATCTGTTTCTTTTGCTGTGCAGAAGCTTTTTATCTTGATTACGTCCCAATAATTCATTTTTGCTTTTGTTTCCCTTGCCTTCATGGATGTACCTTGCAAGAAGTTGCTGTGGCCAAGTTCAAAAAGGGTATTGCCTGTGTTCTCCTTTAGGATTTTGATGGATTCTTGTCTCACATTTGGATCTTTCATCCATTTTGAGTTTATCTTTGTGTATGGTGTACGAGAATGGGAGAAGATATTTGCAAATGACATATCAGATAAAGGGCTAGTATCTAAGATTTATAAAGAACTTATTAAACTCAACAGCAAAGAAACAAACAATCCAATCATGAAATGGGCAAAAGACATGAACAGAAATTTCACAGAGGAAGACAGAGACATGGCCAACACGCACATGAGAAAATGCTCTGCATCACTTGCCATCAGGGAAATACAAATCAAAACCACAATGAGATCCCACCTCACACTAGTGAGAATGGGGAAAAAATAACAAGACAGGAAACAACAAATGTTGGAGAGGATGTGGAGAAAGGGGAACCCTCCTGTACCGTTGGTGGGAATGTGAACTGGTGCAGCCACTCTGGAAAAATGTGTGGAGGTTCCTCAAAGAGTTAAAAATAGACCTGCCCTATGACCCAAGGGATTGCACTGCTGGGGATTTACCTCAAAGATACAGATGCAGTGAAACGCCGGAACACCTGCACCCTGATGTTTATAGCAGCAATGTCCACAATAGCCAAACTGTGGAAGGAGCCTTGGGGTCCATCAAAAGATGAATGGATAAAGAAGATGTGGTTTATGTATACAATGGAATATTCCTCAGCCATTAGAAACGACAAATACCCACCATTTGCTTCGACATGGATGGAACTGGAGGGCATTATGCTGAGTGAAGTAAGTCAATCGGAGAAGGACAAACATTATATGGTCTCATTCATTTGGGGAAAATAAAAAATAGTGAAATGGAATAAAGGGGAAAGGAGAGAAAATGAAAATATCAGTGAGGGTGAAAAACATGAGAGACACCTAACTCTGGAAAACAAACAAGGGGTAGTAGAAAGGGTGGTGGGTGGGGGGTTGGGGTGACTGGGTGACACGCACTGAGGGGGGCACTTGGCGGAATGAGCACTGGGTGTTATGCTATATGTTGGCAAACTGAACGCCAATAAAATATATATATTTATAAAAAAACTGAATTTGGACTTTTGTTTACAAGCAGCATGGCGTGTGTGTATGTGAAAGAGAGAGAGAGGGAGAGAGAGAATCTTTAGACAGATTTATGAGGCCATAGTGCCTGGATATTTGATCAAACATAATTCTAGATGATTCTGTGAAGGTATTTATTTGCATAATATTAACATATCAATCGGCTGACTTAGAGTAAAGCAGATTACCCTCCATGTCAGTGGGCCTCATTCAGTCAGTTGAAAGTCTTAAAAAGACTGAGGTTCTGTGTAAGAGGTAATTCTGCTTCCTGATTGCCTTGGATTCGAGTTGCAAGGTCAACTCTTGCCTGAGTCTCTAGACTACCAGCTGCCCTGCAGACGTCAGACTTAGCCTTCACAGTAGTGCAGGTCAGTTCCATGCAATCAATCTCTTTCTCATACATACATACAACACACACATTATGTCTATATATATCACAGAGTCTATTGGTTCTGTTTTTCTGGAGAAACTTGATTAATAACAATATCTATCTATCCAGATTCTTAAATACATAGATGAACTAAGAGCAGAGTCAGAAAATCTTCAGAGACCACGTGAGGTTATGAATTCAGAGAAAGAAACTAACAGTAGAGTGGCACTTTGACCTGGCAAAACCTGTTGATACTAGTCCTATAGAGAACTGTTCTTCAAACTCAGGGTTTATAATGCATCTAAAAGAACTGGGAGAAAAATATACTCTTTCATATATTTTTAAGTTAACATGTAAGGTTTTTGTCATTAGTTTACCAGTTGTGAAGGATATTAATCATCTGCATAGTGTAAACATAAACAGTACATACACACACAGATCCTAAAAATAAGCTGTTGTCATATCATTTTTAAAAGTATATTTGATAGACTGATTATAATAACAACGTCATGGCAACATCATACACTTTAGAAAGACATGAACAAGTCTAACTTTAACAGTTGAACAAGTTGTTGAGTGAACAACATAAATCAGAGAATTACTTTACGAGGTGCTTTATTAAGATGTCCAGCATCTCTCTGTTTTTTTCTGGCAATTTGTGCACCAATGCATGTACAGCTTCCACCCGGTAGTTTTGGTCATCGGATTCTATAACATAAAGGTTGCAAATGGTCAAGTTTTAATTGCATTCAAATGTGTAAATAAACATTAGTAATCTAAACAGTACAAACACTCACACCCTCATGCCTTATAAACATCGCTTCATGCAGTAAGCATTATCTCTATCATTCTCTAAGGCTTAGAGAGGTTGAATAACTTGACCATGGTCATGAAGTTAGTTAAGTAAGGAAGCCAAACTAACCCAGTTCTATCTACTTCAAACTTGTGCTCATAGCCACTGAACTTCCATACAACCATAACTCATCATCTGCTTTGGTTTTGCTACACAAGGACAGAATCAAAACTTTAGCAATGTGAGTCATCACAGAAATTGTTACAGATAGCCTCATGTGTCAGGCAATATAGTATACTTAATCACACAGAAACTTCCTAGTGACTCCATCAGACAAAGGAAAAAGGCCTTCCTTTCCAAATTTTATAGATTTAAAGACAAAGTAATTCAAATGTGAACTACTTTTCTGAGGTGTCAGGATTACTATGCAGAGGCCTAATAGATTTTAAGCCCATGTTGACAATGGCAAATCTAAAAAGGAAACCGTTTAAAGCAAGTCTAGTCTGTCAGGTAAAAGCCAACATGCTGCAAAACCTGCTAGAGAAACATCTGACATTTCAGAATGAAGAACCTATTAACATGCTCTTAACTACAATAAACAAATTCTAGGGTGACTACCCACCTTGCCAAGCCCTTTCTCTTTAAAGTACTCAACATGAGGTTAGGAAAGGGCCTGGCTCAAGCTGGGTCATACACAAGGTCTAATCCCAGGGATTAGAGTGGAGACACCAGAACTCTGATTTGTCTGCTTAGATATGTGAAAAGACATATTGTGTAAGATAAGCGTTGATATGACCAAATGTGCTCCAAAGCCAAGAAAATCTGACTGGAAAGGGAGATACAAATGAGGTAGACACTCAGCAAAGAACAGAAAGGAGAGAACCTCTTAAAAGGCTGGGGGGAGAAACATCAATTCTCCATTTTGCAGTTCCTAGCTGCAGGCCTGTGGAAGGCCTGATTCATACTTTGTCAAGGAATTCTGTAAGACTCCTTGTACTTTCTGAATAACTTCCCCTTTTTATAGAGCTGAATTTCCAAATAAAACCTAATTTTATTATCTGGCACTTGCCTCAGACAAAAGATGAATTCTTATAGATAAGAATAGATTTTAATCATTATGGTAGTGAATAGTATGATTATTATTTGCTACGGAAGTAGAGAAAAATATCTTACAAACAAATGTTTCTATTAAAACAAGCAGCTCATTTAGCTACTCAGCTAAGTGGTTCAAATGCCATATGTTATAACACAAAATTTTGGCAAGAAAGAGTTCTAGGTTAAGAGAAAAAAAAAAAAAAAAAAAAAGAAAGGCTTCTACAATAGCCAAACTGTGGAAGGAGCCTCGGTGTCCATCGAAAAATGAGTGGATAAAGAAGATGTGTTTCATGTATACAATGGAATATTACTCAGCCATTAGAAACGACAAATACCCACCATTTGCTTCAATGTGGATGGAACTGGAGGGTATTATGCTGAGTGAAATAAGTCAATCGGAGAAGGACAAACATTATATGGTCTCATTCATTTGGGGAATATAAATAATAGTGAAAGGGGATATAAGGGAAGGGAGAAGAAATGGGTAGGAAATATCAGTAAGGGAGACAGAACATGAGAGACTCCTAACTCTGGGAAACGAACTAGGGGTGGTGGAAGGGGACAAGGGTGGGGGGTGGGGTGACTGGGTGGCAGGCACTTAGGGGGGGCACTTGATGGGATGAGCACTGGGTGTAATTCTGTATGTTGGTAAATTGAACACCAATAAAAAATAAATTTATTATTAAAAAAAATATTAGTATTTTGAAAAAAAAATGGCTTCTAGCCCTGATTTTGCCATTAACTCGTTAGTGTCCTTTGACAAAGTGACATGCCCAGTCTGGGACCCAGTCAATAAAATGAGAGGTCAGATTATACATTTTTTTAAGGTTTTGTTAATCTAATAAGGATAGAGTTTGATGAAGAGAATCTAGAGTAGAGAGCTTTCAGAAGAAAGTTAAGTGGTATAGGGGTTTATGAGATCATGTGGTCAGTCATGTATGCCGGATTGAAAACCAAGGTCATTCAATGTTATCTGACACTTATCAGCAGACATTTCCTGTGGCATTACAATGTGCAGTAATAAATTAATACAACTGCTTTCTTTCTTCAGACTGTGAAAAATACTTGGTGCAGTCACACCTCGTTCGTCTTAACAATGAAGAAATGCTAATTCCTAATTGTTACAAACTGTTGTGATGGGCTCAGACAGCAACCCAGCATTTTGGTGTCAATATTTTAAAAGTACATATCTCTAATTTCTCAGCTTATATGTTTTTTTTTAATTAATTTCTATTGGTGTTCAATTTACCAACATACAGAAAAACACCCAGTGCTCATCCCGTCAAGTGTCCACCTCAGTGCCCGTCACCCATTCCCCTCCAACACCCGCCCTCCTCCCCTTCCACCACCCCTAGTTCATTTCCCCGAGTTAGGAGTCTTTATGTTCTGTCTCCCTTCCTGATATTTCCCAACATTTCTTTTCCCTTCCTTTATATTCCCTTTCACTATTATTCATATTCCCCAAATGAATGAGAACATACACTGTTTGTCCTTCTCCAATTGACTTCTTAAAAGCAATTTACGAAAAGCCCACAGCAAATATGATTCTCAATGGGGAAGCACTGGGAGCCTTTCCCCTAAGATCAGGAACAAGACAGGGATGTCCACTCTCACCACTGCTGTTCAACATAGTACTGGAAGTCCTCGCCTCAGCAATCAGACAACAAAAAGACATTAAAGGCATTCAAATTGGCAAAGAAGAAGTCAAACTCTCCCTCTTCGCTGATGACATGATACTCTACATAGAAAACCCAAAAGCCTCCACCCCAAGATTGCTAGAACTCATACAGTGATTTGGTAGCGTGGCAGGATACAAAATCAATGCCCAGAAATCAGTGGCATTTCTATACACTAACAATGAGACTGAAGAAAGAGAAATTAAGGAGTCAATCCCATTTACAATTGCACCCAAAAGCATAAGATACCTAGGAATAAACCTAACCAAAGAGGTAAAAGATCTATACCCTAAAAACTATAGAACACTTCTGAAAGAAATTGAGGAAGACACAAAGAGATGGAAAAATATTCCATGCTCATGGATTGGCAGAATTAATATTGTAAAAATGTCAATGTTACCCAGGGCAGTTTACACGTTTAATGCAATCCCTATCAAAATACCATGGACTTTCTTCAGAGAGTTAGAACAAATTATTTTAAGATTTGTGTGGAATCAGAAAAGACCCCGAATAGCCAGGGGAATTTTAAAAAAGAAAACCATAGCTGGGGGCATCACAATGCCAGATTTCAGCTTATATGTTTTTCATCGAGCCCCTCCCCACAATTTTTGAATGAAGTCTATCTATACATATTCCATTACAGCAATCATAGATCCAAATAAATGACATAGATATGTGATTATTATCAATAAATATGGAAAAGGGATTGATGGAAGTACCTGTTACCTGCCAAAAATACCTGACTCTTCTCTCCAGATTCAGAAATATAGCATATAAGTATAAATAGGTAGCATAACTGACTGTACATATTTGTAGTCTTGTCTATTTAACCAGAAGTTGCTCTCTTAAGTAACTGACATTCATCAATTGAGTAAAATGTAACTAAAATAATTTCTCCTAGCACACTCATCACCCAGTGCAGTGGGGTGATAGGTGTTCTAGGTATAAATACTGCTAAGTAGCCAAATAATCTAATTCATTCTGCATTTTTTTTTAAATCAAGGTAAGTATATTCTTGATTCCTTTTATTTATTTCCCCTAACCCCTACCCACCTCTCCTCTGGCAACCACCAATTTGTTCTCTGTATTTAAGAGTATTTTTTTTTGTCTTTTTCTTTGTTTGGTTTCTGAAATTCCACATATGAGTGAAATCATATTGTATTGGTGTTTCCCTGACATATTTCATTAGTAGTATACTCTTTAGGTCCATCCATGTTGTTGCAAATGTCAAGATTCATTCTTTCTTATGGTTTAGTAATATTCCACTGTGCATATATACCACATCTTATTTTTCCATTCATCTATTGATGGATACTTTCGTTGTTGCCATGCCTTAGCTACTGTAAATAATGCTGCAATAAATATAAGGGTGCATATATCTCTCTGAATTGGTGTTTTCATTTTCTTTGGGTAAATACCCAAAGTAGTGGAATCACAGGATCATATGGTAATTTTTAATATTTTGAGGAACCTCCATACGTTTTCCAGAGTGGCTGCACCAGTTTGAATTCTCACCAACAGGCAAGATGGTTCCCCCTCTTCACATCCTCACCTGCTGTTTCCTGTGTTATTATTTTTAGTCATCTGACAGGTGTGAGGTGACACGTCATTGTAGTTTTGACTTGCATTTCCCTGATGATGAGTGACGTTGAGTGTCTTTTCATGTTGTCTGCTAGCCATCTGTATGTCTGTTTTGGAAAAATGTCCTCTGCCTCTTTTTAAATTAAATTTTTTTTCTAGTGTTGAGTTGCATAAGTTCTTTATATATTTTGGGTATTAACCCCTTATTGGATATATCATTTGCAAATATTTTCTCCCATTCAGTAGGGTGCCTTTATGTTTTGTTGATGGTTTCCTTCATAGCACACACTTTTTTATTTTGGTGTAGTCCTAATTGTTTAATTTTGCTTTTTGTTTCCCTTATCAGAGAAGACATACCTAGAAAAATGTTTCTCTGGTCAAAGAACTACTGCCTATATCTTCTAGTTTTATGCCTTTAGGTCTCACGTTTATGTCTTTAATAAACCATTTGCAATTTCTTACTGGTTTACAAACCACACTCTCAGCTATTAAGTATCAGACTGACAGTTTCTTAAGCAATATGTAGGAAAATCTCAGCTAGTTGGTTTAAATTTACACCTCTAAGTGATACAAAATAAACCTGCATCAATTATAATGCATCCAATGTAAGTGTACTTACTCACTGCAACAATAAAATCTTTGTGTAATTTGTAAGTCATCAGTGGTTCTGCAAGGCACCTGCAATGGAGGCATGAGAATGGCATTATCTTCTTATTTCTTATTTTTATTTTATTTCCCCTGAACTTTCAATACTTCTTTAAGAACTGGCTGATTAGGAAGTATAATTAACATCCTAGTAGGGCCACTCCAGGCAGTCCCTCAAGAAACCAAGGCCCTTCTAGGTACAATTGTACTAAAAGGCGAGGCTTTCAATTTATAAGAACTACTGAACCACAACAGCAAAATCTCTCTCAGATATGGGGACAACAGTTAAATAAAAAACAAAAGCAAAACAAAAAACTTTTAATTTCAACTTATTCTTTAAAAAATACATGAAAACACATTCAAATTTAATATGAAACAAGTATTAGTATTCATAAAATACTGCAGCCTCTTAAGTTTATTATTTGAAAAAGCAAGTATAAGTTCCAAAACACTACACATAAACACTACTACCTTATGCTATTTCAGCTGAAGTGAAGGAATTGCTCTAAGCAGTGAAGCTTGTACACAGGAGCTTCAAGGAGTCACATGGCACCTGCCCAGGATGTAAGGGGTCATCACATGCAGAGGAGGAGCTAAACCCTCCTTACCTGAGGTAGTTTTTCAGCCCACTTGTTATCGTCTTATTATCCCACAATTCAATATCAATGTCAATATCAGGAGGGGATTTTGGAGCTGAAAGAGTAAAAATGTTTAAACTGTGCAATTCAAAATATCACTCACACCATAAAGAAGATAAATAAAGAAAGGTCAAAGAGGTCAAAGAGAGAGACATTTATTTCTTAGGGTGCCAACAGATTTAACTGTAGGACTGCTGTTTGTGTGGAGTGGTGTAAATCTCCCTCTGACACTTTATAAACCTCAAAGATTTCTTGTAGAATAAGTGTTCCAAATCAAATTATTGTTAATTGCTAAGACCACAGATGGTAAGAGTATTTACCATCTGCCAGGTATGTTTCCAAGTACTTTATATGGATTAATACATCCAGTCTTTATGCTTCTCAATAAGGCAGGCACTATATTATTCCCATTTTATGCATGAGAAGGTTGAGGCACAAAGAGGTTACCCAAGGTCACAAAACTTTTAAGTGGCGAGTTAAAGTTCCAAGTGAGGCAATCTGAATCTAGTATCCATAAATCTCATTTCATTTCTAGGTAATCAAAGGATATTTGAGAAAAAGTCCAGCATTATAAAAAGGACCCCTCTCAAATTATGAATGTTCATCTATTATAACTGAACATTAAAAACTGAATGCCAATATTAATTTTAAATATTACTTGAAAATATTCAAAGATAAGCAACAGTATAGTTATCAAAGAAAACTATGGTTTGGATTATTTATAATACTAAAATTAAGTAGCCAGCTTCAACCAAAACTTACAAAATGTTGTGTTCATGAGTTTCTGAACTTTGGAGTTTACTCCTCCTATCCGGTAGAGTCCTAAAACAGTGATGCCTAATGAGAAGGAAAAATCACAAGAGAATAGCTTGAGACACAGCAGCACAAGAACAGAATGTTATATACCTCAAGCAAATATCTGTACAGAATTTAAAAGCAATCCAACTTCAGCAAATCTACCCTGGATCACCTATCACACATATATTTCTCAGAGCAGACGTTGAACAGTGTCCAAAAGTCTTTCAAAGATCTTCAAAGTAGCAAAGTACCCCTGTTCATTCACCACCTTTTGAATACAAAAAAGCATCAAAGATAGGAAATAATAATCAGTATTTCTCACCCTCTATTTCCTCAGTCATGGTATCCTGCATTTTGAAGAGCTGGAAGGTACTTACATCTTCATTTTGAAGATGAGAAAACAGATTTAGAGAATTTAAGAAATATACTTAATTTCTCAAAACTTCTAAGTGGCAGTACCAAAATCTGAGCCTAAGTTCACAGGATTTCACAGCCCGATATGAGTTTTGCTTTAGACAAGTTTTCCTGGAATTGAAAGAGTGTAATAGGCACCTAGAATAGGCTTCAGGTGAGAGATTGTGACTAGAGAGAGGAAAGTGTTAGAATTGTGACCATGACTGAAATCACTGAGGGATATAATATAAGGAAGAAGACCAGCTCCTTCAGAATCTTACCACTCTAAAGCTTGAAAAAAATCAAAGAGGTGCTTACAGTAATAAACAACACAAAGTCTATCAATAAGAAATAAAGCAAGCCTTCATTAGGAAAAATCATGAAAAAGAAATACAGTATGATTTTTGGTAAAGTTCAAACTACAGTTATTTGTGTATATAGATAATTTATACATGTATATAGTTCTTAAAGTTAATTTCTTGTTAATGATGAAATACATCCTCATCTTTTGAGAGGTTTCTATATAAGAATGAACTATATTACAGTAACATAGTCCCTGTCCGGCAACTTACCTCTTGTTTCCACAGCTTGAATGCATTTTCTTACAAAGTTGAACCCTGCTTCATTTAAGTACACTAAGAGAAAAGAAAAATCACAGTAAGAGTTTATGCTCAATTTCCATTATCTCTTAGTTGGCTCTACTGTTTTGGGACTTAATGGCACAGTTTTAGTTAGAGTCTGAATTTTTATTTTGGTGTAGAAGTAGAGAGGTTCACATCCACTAAAGTTACTATAAACACTTGCTTCCTTAGAATACATAGATCCTTCGAAAACATAGATCCTTCATTGAAAGAATCTGTGTAAATATGTTACCCTCATCCCAACCATTTTTTTCTAAAATTGGCATTATCCTTCATTTCATGTTTTTCCAGATGATAGAAGCAAATGTAGTAAGAATAAAACCTTTATTGTGCATCAATAACTAAATTACAAAGCTATTCACATGTTCTTTTTCATGGAATTCTCAAAACATATGAGGTAGAGAGAAAGCTTTATAATCTTCAGATGGCTCATTGAGTTGCTAAAAACTTCATTTTCGTTGTTCTACGCTTGAGAACCAGGATTCTAACACAGATCTCCTGAATCTAGCCCAGTATTCTTTCTACTGCATTTTTTATTATATGCAAAGAATTCAAAATAGTCCACCAAAAATCCCCCAAAGATCCTACATTATGAAATACCAATTTATTTTCATTGCTTTTCCTAGATTTTAAATCTGTTCTAATTTTCTTAACGTTTTGAGCCCAGATCAAATGAGATTACTTCTTTTTTTGAAAAAGGATTTAATTTAAAAATACCAAGTAATACCCTGAGGAAAAATTCAAATATTTTCTTGGTACTATAATGAAAATTTTCATTATATGTGGTGGAGCTATGGTATTTCTTAATATTCTCAAATAATATATGAAAATAATCCAAATCAATAAAAAATTAAAAGTGGATTCCAATAAAGATAGTGGATTAGAAAGAAGTTGGAAGATGGTGGAGTAAGAAGACCCTAAACTCACCTCATCTCATGGACACAACTGGATAACACTCATAACAGTGTAAAAACTCAGAAAATGAAGACTGGGAAAACAAACTCCATAACTAAAGGCAGAGAATAGTCCATATTGAAGAGGATACAAAGGGTGGGGACATAGTGGGGAGCAAAACAGAGTGGCCATCTGTGGTCAAGAGGGAGCCACAGGCAGGCACGGAGAAGGATGAGAAACAGATTCACACACCAGGAAGCTTGCATGAAAAGAGATGAATCCTCATAACATTTGGCATTGAGAGCAAGAGGAGTTTATTTTTTAAAAATATTTTATTTATTTAGTCATGAGAGATGCAGAGACAGAGGCAGAGACATAAGCAAAGGGAGAAGCAAGCTCCATGCAGGGAGCCTGATGTGGGACTTGATCCCAGGACTCTAGGATCACGCTCTGAGCCAAAGGCGGATGCTCAACTGTTGAGCCACTCAGGCATCCCAAGAGGAGCTGAATTTATGGACTTCTTACAAATAAGAGGGACTTAAAACCTGGAATCTTAAAAATCAGCGGGCTCCGTTTTGGAAGAGCCCTGAGGGCAATAGGAAGACGTCCCTTAAAGGGACTATGTGTGTATCTACCCTCCAGATACAGGGTCTACCCTTGAAAAACACCTGAGGTATACAGTAAGTTATTTAATCATCTCAGAGCATGTCCAAAGGAAAACTCCAAGAACAAAGGAGCTGGCAGGTGCCCCTGCCCCCACCCCCCATCCCTTAGCATATACACATGATCACCTGCAGACACCAGCAGGAAATTCACCACTTGATTTGTTTATACCAAGTCCCACACCCCAGTGCTTTGGCACATCCACCCTTTCCACTCATGCTAACATCAGCCCCAGCACTGCAGGCTGCCCCTCTCAGAAATTCAGTGCAAAGACACTGCATCTTCCCACCCATGCATTTTGCAAGACTGTAGTTTTGGCAGTAATGGCTGTAGGCCCTGTGGAAGTTTGCAGAGCACCTTGTTAAAACTGCACAACCACTCGCAAGGCTGGGTACTGGAAATTATGGGTTTCATTTCATAAGCAGAGCATACTCTGTTAAAACTGCATACCACACCCCAGCCAGGGAAAAAACACTGCAGACAATAAGCAAAAAGAGCCTCTGCAGACAACTGGACTGAGGGGAAAAGGAACCAGAACAAAACAGCAGAGTACATGTAACACACATAGGAGACACCACTTGTGGCATCAGGTTCTAAGGGAACAGGGAAAACTGCACCACAGGGCACTGCAGGACCTCTTCTTCATAAGGCCACTACATTAAAGAACGGGAGACATAGCTCACTTCCCTGACATAGAAAAACAGACACAAGAATTAGGCAAAATGGGGAGACAGAGGAATATATCCCAAATGGAAAAAACAATGCAAAAACGACAGTAAGAGACCTAAGAGAAATGCATAAAAATAATATGCCTGACAGATTTTTTTTGTTTATTTATTTTTTATTGGAGTTCAATTTGCCAACATATAGCGTATCACCCAGTGCTCATCCCATCAAGTGCCCCCCTCACTCAGTGCCCTTCACCCAGTCACCCCCACCCCCCACCCACCTCCCTTTCCACCACCTCTTGTTTGTTTCCCAGAGTTAGGAGTCTCTCATGGTCTGTCTCCCTTTCTGATATTTCCCATTCATTTTTTCTCCTTTCTCCTTTATTCCCTTTCACTATTTTTTATATTCCCCAAATGAATGAGACCATATAATATTTGTCCTTCTCTGATTGACTTATTTCACTCAGTATAATACCCTCCAGTTCCAACCATGTAAATGGTGGGTATTTCCTGACAGAGAATTTAAAGTAATGTCATAAAGACACTCACTGCACTTGAGAAAAGAATGGAGAATATAAATGAGGCCCTTAACAAAGAGATAAAAAAGAACAAATCAGAAATGAAGAAAAAAATAAATAAAATTAAAAATTCACAAGATGGAATGAACAGTAGGCTAGAGGAAGCAGAGGAATGAATGAGCAACTTGAAAGAAAAATAATTATACAAAATGACAACAGACTCAGGGAACTCAGTGACTTCATCAAATGTAATAACATTTGCATTAAAGGATTCCAGAATAAAAATAAAAGGGGTCAGAAAATTTATGTGAAGAAATAATAGCTAAAAATTTCCAAATCTGGAAAAGAAAATAGATATCCAGATCCAGGAGGCAGAGATCCCCCCCAAAATCAACCCAAGGAAGTCAACGTCAAGACACATAGTAATTAAAATGGCAAAAAGTAGTGATAAAGAATTTTAAGAGCAAGAGAAAAGAAGATAGTTACATATAAGGGAACTGTCACAAGGCTGTGAGTGGATTTTTCAGCAGAAACTTTAGAGGTCAAAAGAAGGTGGCATGACATATTCAAAGTGCTAACAGGAAATAATATCAGCCAAAAATGGTTGATTTAGTAATATTATCATTCAGAATGGGAGAGACAGTTTCTCAGACAAACAAGAGTTGAAGTAATTCATGACCACTAAACCAGCTCTACAAGAAACATTAAGGAAACACTTGGAGTGGAAAGGAAAGACCGTAAATAAGAGAGTATGAAAAGTAGGAGACACACACACACACACACACACACACACACAAATAAGTCTTTCTATAAAAATCAGTGGAAGAATTCAGAAAATAATAGGATGTGAGATCGGATACCATATACCTGAAATATAGGGGAAAGGGTAAGAGGAAAGAATGGGTTCTAATTTAAGCAACCATCAACTGAATATAGACATATGCAGAAGAGATGTTCTACACAAACCTAATGGAACCTCAAATCAAAACATGGTACCAGATATACAAGAAAAAACAGAAAGGAATCCAGGTTTAACACTATAGTAGTCATCAAACTGTTAAAGAGAGCAAGAGAAAAAAGAAAACTAACAGATGACCACAAAAAAGTAACAAAACGGCAATAAATACATATCTATCAGTAATTACCTTGAAAGTAAATGAAAAAATGCTCCAATCAAAAGATATAGGGTGATGGAATGTGTAAATAAATAAGCCAATCTGTATGCTGCCTATATGATATTCCTTTCAGAATTAAAGATACATGCAGATTGAAAGTGAGGGTTTAGAGAAATCTTCATCATGCAGAATATCTAACATGCAGAAGGATGTCAGAACAAAACCAGAATAGCTATATGTATATCAGATGAATTAGACTTTAAAACAAAGACTGTAACAAGAGAATAATGACACTGATAATAAAAAGAACAATCCAATGAGGATATAACAATTCTAAATATTTATACACCTAACATAGGAGCACCCAAATACATAAAACAGTTAATAACAAACATAAAGGAACTAATTGATAGTGATACATTAATAATAGAGGATTTTAATACCCTACTTATATCAATGGACAGATCACATTAACAGAAAATCAATAAGAAAACAATGGCTTTGCATGACACACTAGACTAGATGGATTTCCCACACATTCAGAACATTCCATCCTAAAATAGCAGAATAGACATTCTTTTCAAGTACACATGGGATGCATTTCAGAATACATCATTTATTAGGCCACAAAACAAACCTCAACAAACTCAAAGAGATCGAAGTCATACCAGGCATCTTTTCTGACCACAATGCTATGAAATAAAAGATCAACCAAAAGAAAAAAATCTGGAAAGAGCACAAATAGATGGAGGTTAAGGAACATGCTACTTGCACTGTTGGTGGGAATGTGAACTGGTACAGCCACTCTGGAAAACTGTGTGGAGGTTCCTGAAAGAGTTAAAAATAGACCTGCCCTATGACCCAGCAATTGCACTGCTGGGGATTTACCCCAAAGATACAGATGCAGTGAAACCCCGGGACACCTGCACCCCAGTGTTTATAGCAGCAATGTCCACAATAGCCAAACTGTGGAAGGAGCCTCAGTGTCCATCGAAAGATGAATGGATAAAGAAGATGTGGTCTGTGTATACAATGGAATATTCCTCAGCCATTAGAAATGACAAATACCCACCATTTGCTTCAATATGGATGGAACTGGAGGGTATTATGCTGAGTGAAGCAAGTCAATCAGAGAAGGACAAACATTATATGGTCTCATACATTTGGGAAATATAAAAAATAGTGAAAGGGAATAAAGGGGAAAGGAGAGAAAATGAGTGGGAAATATCAGGGAAGGTGACACAGCATGAGAGACACCTAACTCTGGGAAACGAACAAAGGGTAGTAGAAAGGGAGGAGGGCGGGGGGTGGGGGTTAATGGGTGACAGGCACTGAGGGGGGCACTTGACGGGAGGGGCACTGGATGATATGCTATATGTTGGCATACTGAACTCCAATTAAAAATAATTTAAAAATTTAAATAAAATAAAATAAATAAAAAGAAGTGAAATAAAGGAGCAAAGGTAAAAGAAATGAAAGAGAGTAAACCAAGAAACTGACTGTTCACTACAGAGAGCAAATTGATGGCTACTGAAGGGAGGATGGGTGGGAAGATGGGGGAAATAGGTGATGGGGATTAAGAGTACACTTATCTTGATGAGCACTGAGTAAATATGGAGCTGTTGAATCACTGTATTGTATATCTGACACTAATATAACACTGGATGTTAACTACACTAGAATTAAAATTTAATACGTAATAATAAAATGAAAAGATAAAAAATAAAAATAAAAAAGATGGAGGACTAAACATTCACGTAATTCAACACCAATTCAGAGATAAAAATATGTATCAAAAAATTGTTCTAACAATACACAAAAAATTTTTAGGAAATCCTAGACATAGAAAACCACTGATACCTTCCAGGTTTGAGAAATCTATGGTCCAAAAAAGTAGAAGTAGTGAACTAAGAAGAGACTTATTATGTGATATTAGATTAAAGAAAAAAAGTAACCAACAGGATAGTATGACCCAATTTCTTAACATGCAATATTCGAGGGTATGACTGTTTCTATTTTCCTGGGGAAAAAACTTTAGGAAGATCTATGCAAATTGCAAGTAAGAAAGAATACAGAAGGTAGAAATTGTCATTTTTATTCACTGGACTTCAAAAGTTACCAATTTTTTTAAAATACAGTTCTTTAAAACTTTATTTATTTATTTATTTGAGACAGAGAGAGAGGGAGAGAGGGAGAGAGAGAGAGCACAAGCAGGGGGAGCAGCAGGCATAGAGAAAGAGGGAAAACAAGGCACCCAGCTGGGTAGGGAGCCCGATGTGGGGCTCGACACCAGGACCCTAGGATCATGACCTGAGCCAAAGGCAGACGCTTAACTGATTGAATCACCCAGGTGCCCCAGTTCTTTTGAACTTTAAAAAAAAAAATTTAATAGACTGAAACATTTAAAATGTCCATTTTAAGATACATAATGTTACCCATAAGAACAGATCATTTATTTCTGTGTCCCAGAGCCCTACATCAAGTGAACAGAATTCAGGAATGCTTTGGGTAAACTCAACAATACAAGAATGAATAGTCATTATACAAACATTAGAGTATATTACCTACATGACAGTAAAGCTTCTTTTAGACAGCAAATAGGGATTTTTTGCTCCCAATAACCCAAAGGCCAATCATAATATTATACATTCTGGTATCCTAAAATATTTATTGAACGTAAGAAAACAGGTAAATGGAAAGGTAAGGAATCAATTATCTTCAACAACAAAAACTGAGCTAAAAAATATAGCTTTAGGTAAAAGGGAGACACTAGCATTTTATTCATCAATTTTAACTGTAATTTCCAGATATTTGTTTGGTTCTTGAGGTCACATTGTTCAACTTTTCAATAAAGATTAAGAAAAAGAAAATCATTTATTAAAAAAAGTCAATAAAACTTGTCCTTGGCAAAATGATGAAGTCAACCATGTTATCTACATGTATCTATATCTATCGATTGACCCATCAATTGATTGCAGATGTAAACAGAATTCATTTAAGTATCCACTTGGAGAAGAACATGCAATAGTCAGGCTATACTGATGGTATAAAGGGATATTTGGCAGCATTACCCTAGTCTATTCTAATAAACCAGTATCACAGGCTCCACAATGAGTAAAATCTTATAGACATTCAGTGTGAATATCACGTCACTCCATGGTTGCCACTGGATGCTGATACTGATGTGTCCCATGATCCTGTCAAGCTCTTTAGCTCTTTTCATAGGACGTGAGTAAATAAGACACTATTAATCAATATCACGGAAGAATATACTCTGCTGGCAGAAAATAATCATGCATTTTTATTTTGTTTCCTCTGAACACCCTTTAGAATCGCCTGAAAGAGTATAGAGAAGGTGCTCAGTGCAGAGATAGCAGCCACAATGAATATGGGGTTGCATCTCAGCTCTAGTATTTACTGCTATGTATATTGATGTTTGTGAACTCTGGTTCTTTCATTTATAAAATGAGAGAAATGATAACACATATGTTAAAGTGTTGTAGTAAAATGAAGACAAAGCCATGGGAAGCACTGGAAAACATCAAACAATGGAACAAACCTAATTGAATGCTACTTTCTTTCTACTTGTGCTCCTATCCATACATCACTGCTATATGAAGAAAAACAGAAGAAATGATAAAATAAGTCAGTTATTAGTTCTTTTTTTGAATAAAGAATTATTTTAGAGAGAGAGAGAGAGAGCATACAAGTGGGAGTAGGGGCAGAAGCAGAAGGAGAAATCCTCAAGCAGACTCCCTGCTGAGCACAGAGCCTGATGTGTTATGGGCAGGAGACCCCAGGACCCAGAGATCATGACCTGAGCTGAAATTAGGGGTCGAATGCTCAACCAACTGAACCACCCAGGTGCCACATTCAGTTATTAGTTCTAACCAGATTTAAGAGACAGCAGTTACTTTCTCACTTACTTGTTATCTTACTGGGCATAGTTTTAATCTCTGTGCCTCAGTTTCCTTTTCTATACAGTAAGAATAATAGAAATATCTTCTTCACAGGACGGTTCACAAATGAAATACGTTAACATCTGCAAAGCTCCTAGGATAGTGTTTGCAATATAGTAACTGCCACAGAAGTGCTGGTGACCATCATCATCATCAGCAGCAGCAGCTGGTGGAAAATATAAATATCTGCATATATAAATTACATGAACAAGGCACCACTAGGCATGACTAAAGTCAGTGGGGCTTGAGAAACTGTCTGCCTAGAGGGTTATTTTTCAAAAAAGCATAATATGTTACTTTTTAGATATTTGGAGCCAGAGCAATAATCTATTTCTTGAAACAAATGTAAATCGGTATAACTCAGGCCCTGTAACTTGTCTGGCCACTGAAAAGATAAGTCACATAGTACAAAGTGTCTGTATACTTTGATCATATTTCAGTAAATCACAATGGACAAACATATCTTCTCACTGGAACTGAAGAGACTGCAATAGGCTAGGATTACTGCTCATTCACATGGGTTGTCCCTTCCTACAGGATAATCACATCTCTCAGCTCCCTTAAAGACAGGCCTGGCCATATGATAGACACTAGCCAATGAAATATGAATGGAAGTGACAAATGCCATCATCCAGCAGACACTAAGAGTCAATATGATTCTGCCAATTCTGCTGAGGTCTGGGGAGAAGAGGGCAACATGGATTAAACAGGCTACCACATGCTTTGTCTCCCAGTGTCAGGTATAGGAGGCAGTCGCAAGGAGGGGTGTTTCTGAAGGACGCTGGGGAAAACTCCTTCTGTAATGGAAAACAAGCAACTTCCCCAAACCATGAAGAGGTTACTACATTTGATGTCAGTGCTAATGAGAAATTAACAAAAATAGCTCTTTATAGCTTTTTTTTAAAACTTAGTGTTCCACCAAAATAATAAGTGGAAAGGGCCCTTACAAAAACAAGTCACATCTTTCATTAAAGGCTGATAATTTATCATAATTTATCATAACTCTTCTTTAGTAGAGGTCAAGGTACTCCTGCTTCAAAAGTAGAGTAGATCATACCCATCCTACACATGAGAAATACAGATTACTTAATCAGAGCTCAATGCCTGGTTCAGAGCAGGCAGCCAATACGTGTTTATTGATTAATGGTTTCCTAGTTATTGGTTTGTAAGTGGGTTGTGCAAGTACCCCTGCTTCTAGAAGGGTTAGGGCTTATCTAGCATAAGCAAACTTTTGTCATCTCCTCCCCACATGCCCCACTCAGCCCCATGTCTCCCTGCTAAAGAAAGGGCCAGATAGGCAGAATACAACTGCAACCAAATTCCTACGAATTAAAACCCTGTACTTGGCTTTCAGGCGGTAAAATAAGATAACTTAAAGAACTTTATATATTCAGTCAAAAGTTAAGTGTAAACATTATTTTTTCCTCTGGAAACTATTCAGGGCTAAAGCTTTTATTGAAATCCAAATAAAGTTTCCACAAGGCAGTTTAACAGCATAATAGCTATTAATCTCAAGAGAATTCAAACAACCAGTCCTCTATACAGCTAACAAAGCAAAAGTCTTTGTACCTTCAATTTCCTAGTAATTAAAAACCCAGTATGTCCTCACAGATGTAATCTACTTGGCCTAACAGTACCTTCTCAGGGTTGACAAGACAAAGCAACACTTGTTTTTAATTTGTAATTCACTTTTCTAATCTGTCATTTCAGATTAAAAGGCTGCTTATCACAGATAAGTAATATTATACTATCCATGGCTTGAAAGAAACAGAAAAAAGAAATGAGTGCATTTATCGCTGTTTGTGATACTCAGGACCATTTCTCTTTTCCCTAAAGGATGAACAGTTAGTTAACTCTCTACAGCCCTGCTCCAAGCTATTCCTTCTTCTTGCTCTGCCCATGAAAAGCACTTGAGCTAAACTCCTCTTCCTAGGTCTGAAGATGGAAACAAAATTATTTGATCATAGGCATGGTGAAGGATGTGGTAAGGGGGAGGAGGGTGTAATATAGGGACGTCTGAGAACTTTCAGAATTAAACTATCTAAAAAGCAGTATGAGGCTCAAAAAAATTCGTGACAGATGGCAATTGTCTACGATAAGAAGAATGAGCTTAATTTTTCTTTACTTTATTGATGGGAAGAATATTTTCCCCCAAGCACACAAGAGGAAAGTCACAGAAGAAACTGAGCAAAAATTAAGAATTTGGGGAAAATTTTCAAAGTATCTTCTGGTCCAGTCATGAGGACATGTGGACACGTACATGACAACTGAAGGCTGAGTGATTCTGATGATGTGGGAAAATCATGACTTTCATTAGCAAAAATATCATTTGAAAGGACTTCTTTTTTTTTCCATTTACAATTCCTGGAATAAAGTAGGTATAGGATGGAATACTGTTGAACTGAACTGTATGAGAGAATGAGAATATAGTGTCTTTTCTTTCTCAATTCTCACTTCCTCCAACCTAGGGTAGAAGGACCAGCTGGAAAACCGCTACACAAAACATGTTTGAGTGGGGACGAGGCTCAGGGCACCAACAAAGAATGCCAGAATAAGCAAACTTAGGAAAAATGAGAACTACCTCTGTCCCTGTTAACAACTAGTCCCAAGAGGGAGGTTTTGGGACACAAAAGGTATGTCACAAAAGATAATCTGTTTCAAACAGCGTGGTACTGACTCAAAAACAGACACATAGGTCAGAGAACAGAACAGAAAGCCGAGAAATAAACCCATAACTATACGGTCAATTACTATTTGAAAAAGGAGGGAAGAACATGCAATGGGAAAATGTCTCCTCAACAAATGGTGTTGGGAAAACTGGATAGCAACATACTAAAGAATCAAACTGGACCACTTCCTTACACCATACACACAAATAAACTCAAAATTGATTAAGAACCTAAATGTGAGGTTGAAACCACAAAAATCCTAGAGGAGAGCTACTACCTGTGCTACTACCAACATCGGCTGTAACAACATTTTTTTGGATATGTCTTCTGAGGCAAGGGAAATAAAAGTAAAAATAAACTACTAGGACTACATCAAAATAAAAAGTTACTGCAGTGCAAAAGACAATAGCCGACAAAACTAAAAGGCAACCTACTGAATGGGAGGTGATATCTGCTAATGACATATCTGATAAAGGGTTAGTATCCAAAATATATAAGAACTGATGCAACTCAACACCCAAAAAACCAAATAATCCAATTAAAAAATAGGCGGAAGACATGGACAGACATACCTTCAAAGAAGTCATACAGGTGGCCAACAGACACATGAAAAGATACTCCACAGCACTCATCATCAGGGAGATGCAAATCAAAACCACAATGAGATATTGCCTCATCCCTGTCAGAATGGCTAACATCGAAAATACGAGAAACAACACCTGTTGGCGAGGATGTGGAGAAAAAGGAACTCTTGTGCACTGTTGGTGGGAATGCAAACTGGTGCAGCCACTGTGGAAGATGGTATGGAGGTTCCTCAGATAATTAAAAATAGAACTACCCTATCATCCAGGAATTGCACTACTGAACATTTACCCCCCCCCCCCAAAAAAAATACAAAAACATTCATTCGAAAGGATACATGCACCCGCCCTCATGATTATTGGAGCATTATTTACAGTAGCCAAACTATGGCTACTGTAGCCCAAGTGTCCATCGATAGATGAATAGATAAAGAAGTAGTGGTACATATACACAATGGAATACTGCTAAATCATAAGAGAGAATGAGATCCTGACATTTTTAATGACTTGGATGGAATTAGAGAGTATAATGCTAAGTGAAATCAGTCAGTCAGAGAAAGACAAATATCATATGATTGAATTCATTTGCGGAATCTAAGAAACAAAACAAAGTAGCAAAGGGAAAAAGTGAGAGAAAGAGAGAAACCAAGAAACAGACTCTTAACTATAGAGAACAAACTAAAGGTTACCAGAAGACACTTGAGAGGGGGAATCCGTGAAACAGGTGACAGCTATTAAGAGTGCACTTGTGGTAATGAGCACTGGATGAAGAGTGCACTTGTGGTAATGAGCCCTGGATGATGTATGGATTTACTGGATTTATTGAATCACTATATTATACACTCGAAGCCACTATAACAGTGTATGTTAACTAAACTGGAATTAATATTAAAAAATATATATATAAGTAGCCACCCTCCCCCCCCAAAAAGAAAAAAAAATACAACTACCCTACAATCCAGTAATCACACTACTGGATATTTACTGAAAAAATATAAAAACACTAATTCAAAGGGATACATGTACCCTATATTTACTACAGCATTATTTACAATAACCAAGTTATAGAAGCAGCCCAAGTGTCCATCAGTAGATGAAAGAATAAAGATGTGAGATATACATATATATGATGGAAGTAATAACTCAGACATAAAAAAACAATGAAATCTTGCCATTTGCAATGATATGGATAGAACTAGAGAGTATAATGCTAAGCAAAATAGAGAAAGACAAATACCATATGATTTCACTCATATGTGGAATTTAGGAAAAAAAAAACAAACAGAGGAAATAAAGAAAGTCAAATCAAGAAAGTCTTAACTACCAGAGAGCAAACTGCTGATTACCAGAAGGGAGCTGGGGGGAATGGGTAAAATAGGTAATGGGGATTAAGGAGACACTTACCATAATGAGCACTGAGTATTGTATAGAACTGTTGAATCACTATATTGTATACCTGAAGCTAATATAACACTGTATATGAACTATACTAGGATTAAAATAAAAAACTTAATAAACAAAAAAAAAACTTTTTTCTTTAAGATGGGCCCAATTATGGAGCACTATTGATATGTTATTCTTTAGCAAAATATCTCTAAAGGTACAGCTTGAGAAATAGTTTAGTTCTACTCTTACCTGAATAATATTTATTTAATATTGATGGTAGATATTGTTATTCTTAAAATGAATGAATTTCCAAAGTCTTAAAATTTCAAGAAAAGAATACTCTAGCAAGCATATTTTACAACCAGAAAAGCATTTGTCAACTAATTCTTTAGTTTTTGTACTTAGTGCTTTTTTTCATTAAGAAGTGTCAAACTTTCCTTCTTTATTGAATTTCATGCTAATCTCATTTGCAGCATCTATACTCTGAAAACAGTAAAGTAACCACAAAGTACTGAGACTTTTTCATGTTAGGTTTATAAAGATAATTTCAGAACTACAGTCACAGAATAATTTTACTCTTCATTTCATGGCATATATTCTCTGCATATTCAGAGTATTGCCTTATTTTAGGATGCTAGATAGTTTTTATTACTCTTAGGCTCTTTAGTGAAAGCACAAATATTATGAGCACTTTTAATGGTTGACAGTCAAAACAAATTTTTACCTGAGTTTTATATTTTACCATCCTATGCTTCATTATTAGCTTCATCAGTTCAAAAATGCAAACACATCCTATGCAAAACTGAGTTTCCAAAGAACAGCCAGATAAACAGAATCCACCTGAATTGCCAAGGCTATAAAGATGCCCTTCCCAAAGTGGCAAATGAATCAAGACTAATACTGGTTTCAAATACCAATTGAGAGAGAAGTTACAGAAGAAATTGATTCCACTTTTGAGAGGACTCAAATGTCAAAAAGGAACACAGAGATCTAAAGAAACCACAATGATATGTAGGAAAATGGTAGAAGGGATGAACATAAAGATAAAAGCTGTTCTGCACTCCTAACATGATGAGCTTATATGATTAACTCAAGACTTAAAAAAGAGGTCTAAACTTTGCCATCACTGGAATATAATTTTGAATTGAAACAAATAAAATTTCAGACATGTCACTAGGCAGAAAACATGATGCTGTTCTCAGGTGAACCATATGCTTGAGTCTAGAATACTGTTAAGTTCATTCTATAAGTCATTAAATCACTAGTAAAATAGTGTTATGTTGATAAGACATGATAAAAGAGATAAGAGGTAGGATTACAGTCAAGCAAGAGATTCAAAGTTCCACTAACATATTTTATTTTATTTTATTTTTTATTTTTTTAAAGATTTTATTTATTCATGAGAGACAGAGAGAGAGTCAGAGACACATGCAGAGAGAAAAGTAGGCTCCATGCAGGGAGCCCGACATGGGACTTGATCCCAGGTCTCCAAGATCATGCCCTGGGCTGAGGGCAGGCGCTAAACCACTGAGCCACCCAGGCTTCCCCCACTAATACATTTTAGGCTTTGATGTAATAAAACGTTTAAAATTACATGCAAAAATATTAAATTCTGAGGACCTGGAAAGCCCATCGACTAGTCTGAGACAGGTAATGAAAAGGACTTCAGTAAATGTTAGATTGAGGAATATTTAGAAAACCTTACTCATATAAATTGGCAACACCAAAATGTCCACCCCACTGCTTTAGGGAGCTTATTTTTGGAAAGTACATTCAATCCTGTGCCTCCATTAGTTAGAGTTTCTTTTTATTGATGGCCCATGCTATGCATAATCTTATCTTTTCAATAGAGCTGTGATTCTCCTTGGGTAAACAGATTTGAGTTTCCAAGAATGTGGAAAAACAATCAGAAATAAGTGGAATTTGGATAAGCTGACTTTATGCCCACATAGTAAGACTTTTTGAAATCACTACACAATTTTACTTCTAATTTATTTAAAATGTTTAGAATGCTTAAAAAGATACTAATGTCAGCATTTATAAGCCAATTTACTAGATTACAGAAGATACCACTGGGTTTAGAAAGATTATATTAGCCAGAATCAGGAACTCGTCTTATTAGGGTACAGCATTTGGGAGAATAAGATTTACTAGATTTGTAGTTATATCTTGATACGTCTAAAAAAAAAAAAAAAAAAAAGCTTCATTAATTAAATGTAAAAATGGGGAAATTCTACCAAGTTTATGAAAAAACATAAAGTGAAAATGACATTTAAAAAACTTGGGACACATATATAAAATAAGATCTGTACATGAAAATAGGCTGAAAGAAAAAATATAGCTTAAGATAAAATAATAAAAATAAATCTTAAAACTAAGGTTAAGATCTATAACTTTAAGCACTACATATTAATAAAGCAAACATAATATTCTGTTCTATGATCAAAATCTCCCCTTGAGAAATAAAAGCCTACTGGCACTAAGAACAACAATAAGAGCAAATGTGTGCTGAGCACACATACCTCATGGAAGGCCTATATTGAGTACTAAGAAGAAGGGGACAAGAGTTCTGTTCGGTCACAAGTTACTCAGAGAACTAAGTAGGATACTAAAACACTGTATCAAAAGGAAAAATGTGAGAAGTGACTACACACATGGATTCTAGGATAGCTATTTTTCTGAAAAACACACCATTTTATAATTACAAATGGTGGCACAGTTATGTGTCAAGTGGCTACCGGAAAGCGGATTTCTGGAAGAGTCTTTAAGGCACAAACAATCATATTCCCCCTCCATTACAGTATGACTACATGTGGTAACTTTCTTATTCAAATTTCCTAGTTATGATAGAAACTCTATTCCCAGAAGTGCGTTAAAGATCAAATATATTTTCACTGACATCACCATGTTCCCATTTAAAGCCTAATTCAATACCATATATAGTTTCAATTGTTTTCTAAGAATTCATCTTTGAGTAGGTTCATTTGAAGTTGAAAGAACTATCTTTATACTATATATGAAAGATGAAACCAGTATTAGAAAACACATTTCAAACTGTACACAAATGCAAAATATTCAACATATTGTTCTTTAGGTAATTGTTTAGAATGAACATTTGGTACTTACCTGTTTGTTAATATTTTGAGATTAGATACATATTTTATACTAATCACTTTCCTTGATTTGGAATAAATATATCCAAGAATAAAAACTGGAAATAGTTTTTTAAGTCTTAAACATTAAGAGTATTTTATATCATATTTTTTCTTTTGATAATCTCTGAAATTAATTACTAGAGAGCATTTCATTCAGTTAAAATAATAGACTTTTTCATATACTCAATATCTATGACTTTCAAAGGAGCACCTTCCTAGTTTTTATCTTTACTCCATTCTAAGTTGCATTTTGTTAGCAATTTAAAAATCAGGGTTACAATTAAGCCTATTTTAAAAATAAATTTAGACATCATAAGACAAAATCAATTGACTTAAATAAAGCTTGAAATTGCTTTAGAAGATATACACATAACCTTACAAAAAAATACACAAACTAATTTTTAAATGTCAAATAATCTGATCACACAGAGTACATAAAAAAGAAAATATCCTAAAGGTAAAAGGTGACAAAAAGGTGGCCGATGATTAAATAAGGTTTAGAAATTGATGGAAAACACATAAAATGTGTTTATTAAGAATATTTTAATACTAAGGATTCAGTGATTCTACAGTGAGACAACAGGTTTTCTTATATATCCCATGTGTTATGACAATGCCTTTATACATCACACTTTTAAGTACAATCTCCTAAAACCAGCACAAATTATTCATGTCTTCAGTCTTGTTGCTGGAATAGGGAAACTAAAATAAAGAAGCTCTCTACTGCCATTAAAAATATTTTTTAAAAAATCAAACTAAATATCAACTGCTTCAAATTTCTTCCTGGGATAAAGCCAGGTACATATCTATGAGTAAATAAACACCAATAAATAAAAATTAATTTTAGTTAGTATTACACCAATAGTTAGTGGCTTTGACCTGAGAAACTTCTTTCAATGAAATTTTAAACTTGCTTAACTGTCAGATCAATGATATGTTACTACTATTTTCCCAGAATTAACTCTTAATATCACATAATGCCTTAGTGATTAAAAAAAGTGATAAAATTTTAAATAATTATTAAAACAACTTACTTTCTTCTTTCTTGCTAATAATGGCAGGTAGAGTATAAATCTAAAAAACAAAGGAAATCTAATCAGTCAATGACCTTGCACAGAAGCAAGGTGATGTTGGACAATGATACACAGAGGGAGTATCTTGATTTCACGGTCCTACAACTGGTGCGTCCATAGGGCCAACTCCCAATCCTGTCAACCTACCTTGCTTCCCACTTCTTTCCATCATGGCTGTCCCCCTTCCACATGATTTATGTATCTCATTCTATTACCGGACTGATGCACAGTATATATATCTCTTTTTCAGGAAGGATCTGAGGATGGATTTTGTCAGATTACTCCTTCTACAAATTAACTCCCTAGTATTTTGTTCTCAACATGTACAACCCTAACTTCTTTCTGAGCTATCATATCATCTAAATTTGCTCTAGGGAAGGGCTTACCTCACAACTTAGTGGCAAAGAGTCATTTTGTTTTAATTTTTAATTTGTAAGTGGCTGATATTTTTGTAAGCTATAATAAAATAAAAACATAACAAACATTATAAGGAATAGATGCAGAATCCAATTTTTGTATTATTAAACTCAATAGATATAAAATGACTTCTCCAAATTGCTGTAAAGTTTTCTAGATACTTGATCATAATTTCTGTACTCATTTTATTGTGGACTGGTAACAATTTGAGGGGTGGCCTCAAAGTCCAGCTGTGTTTTGCATAGGTACTTTGCACAAGGTTTTTCATAGATTCTTTAACAACTAAGGGATAGTTTCAAAGGACAGAATAGGGCCTTCTCATTTCCTTATGTGTTCATACCTCCAACTGTTCAGTGCAGTGTTCTTCACAAAGAACAGACAGTAATCGATGATTTATTCCCTTTTTTACATAAGCCTCCCTAATAATTTTAAGTAAATTTTCATGCCCACATTGAAATAATTATTAAAACAGTGGAGATATAGATGGAGGGGAAAATGTCAAGCTAGAAGGCCATTTTACCAAATGAGACTTTTTTAAAAAGATTTATTTATTTATTTGGGGGGAAGGGTCAGAGGGAGAGGGAGAGAGAGAATCACAAGCTGACTCCCTGCTGAGCACAGAGCCCACGTGGAGCTCTATCTTAAGACGTGAGCTGAAATCAAGAGTCGGACACTTAAATGACTGAGCCACCCAGGCACCCCATCTAATGAGACTTTCAAACAATGATATAGAGCACAGGATTAGTTCTTAACCCTGAACCTTTGCTCATCAGACTGATCATGAAGCCTAGCACAGGCAATGCAAAAAGTGGGGGCTCAACTATTACGTGAATAAAATAATCCCATCAGCAAAGCCAAGTTAGCGATAAGTAATTTGTTAAAAAATAATTTTAGGATTTTAAATCAGTCCTGGAAGTCCCCCTGAGAAACAAATTAGAAATTTGAAACAAATTAGTGTTATGTGCTAGTGAGTGAGACAACACTAGAAAAACAGTTTCTACTCCTCTGATTTGCAATCTTAATATCTTCAAATATACTACAGACATAAAAAGAAATTTCAGATGTACTTTGTAATTAGAATGATAAAACCTAAATTATAGAATGTGCCACATTCTTACCGGTTCTTTCCCATCCATGGCTTCAAGCCAGAGTTTCCGATTAGCTTCTGAGAATGCCTGCAATGTGATGATTCCATGCCTATTAAAAACAAATATTTTATATATTCAGTATATTCCTGTTATATCTTTACACATTTATTTTTTGTATTCTTAAAGATAAAATTTGAAGAAAAAGCAGGAAAGAAAAAACTGAAGAGAAAAGAGAAGAAAAAAAAGAATTTATAAAATGAAAATGAAAAGACTGATTTATAGTTACCTTTTAGAAAAATCCCTGTGGGGACATATACACATATACACACACACAAACAAATATTTTTTTTAATTTTAATGGTTTGCAGGTAGTAAAATCATTGATTTAGGTATGACTGCCTTAAGAAGGCTAGTTTCAACTATTTCCTCTGAAACGACCAAAAAAGATGACAAACTTACATTCACCAAAGTTCAGAACCACCTAAATATTCTACAACATGAGAATGATTAAAATTATGACCCCAATATGGTACCATCTGGTCACGAAAATAATTACAATAAGAATATAGTAATATAAAAGTTTCATACCATGATTATTTAAGAAGACACTAAAACCATAGTGTTCATCTACACCATGATCACAATATTAAAATTAATTCACTTAAAAACCAATCTTTCCCATGTACCCATTCTGAAATAGTTACTTAAGGACGTACTTCAGGAGAGAAAGAGCAAGCAGAGGGAAGGAGGAAAGCATTGTAAGATAGAAAAAACCCAAAATGCAGAAACAGTTAAATTAACTTAGTTAACTATGCAGATTGTCCAGAAAATAAATTTAAACAGGAAATTAGAGGACTCTGTGAAGAGGTACATTGAGGAGGAAATTTCAGTTAAATATTGTATGATTAAAAAAAATAAATAAATAAATATTGTATGATTCAAAACTGGCATGACTTATAACTGCAATGAAGGCATATCATCTCTTGTGTAAACAGGAAAACAGATGACAGGAAAAGGAAAATCATATATGAAGATCAAGATCATTCAGTCTTAGAGAATCTAGGCGAGTATCAACAAAAAATAATAAAATAACAATATTTGTTGGCTGTTATTACTAGGCACTATGTTATAAGTGTGTTTCCATTTGTTTAATCTCATTTAATCCTTGCAGGAACCCTTTGAGGTGGGTACTTATTATCCTTATTTTTTGAGTGAGACAACCAAAGCACAATTTAACAATGTGCCCCCGGGGTAAAGAACTAAAAAGTGCTGAAATTAAAAAAAAAAATTATTAGCATGTTGGCATCTGTCTACATAGAAAATCTAGAAATTACTACCATAAAACTATTAAAATCAATAAGAAGCTCAACAACTATGCTAGATATAGAATGATATATTAAGAAGATCAATAGCCTTTTGATATGAGTCTCAACCCATTTAGAAAAAATATATATATTAATGAATTCTATTCAAAATTGCAATAAAGACATTCAAGAATATATCTTAAAAAAGTAAAATCTTCAAAGAGAGTTCAACTTCCCATCAATTAATTAATAACTTTAATGCCACTCCAGTCAAAAATCCCAAAGGATTTTTTTGGAAAATAAGGGAAATTTAGTAAGTAGATCCATAAAATCTAAGAACACAGTGCCAAAATATTTAACACAATTTTAAAGAAGCATCAAAAACAGGGGTCTTGCCCTACTAAGTAGTTACAAGCTACATATATGTAAATGTTAGTATATATGAGTATATGTAGTATGCATTTAATATAGTGCACACACACACAAAGCTAGAGTATTCAGAAAAGTATGGTTGTAATGCAGGGAAGAAAAATAGATCATGGAATACAACAGAGATCAAGAAGTATACCCATTCTTATTTAGTTTCTGTTCTTCTTGTATAGATACAAGAAAAAAAAAGTAGAACTAAAATCCCCCACTAGATTATAAACTCGCATGCACAACATTTATGTCTCTCCCAATATCCTGTGGCTAAGAATGTCCAGAATGGTGCTCTGCACAGAGCAGGCACTGAATTTCACTGGCTGAAGGAAACTTATGGCACTCTCAGCTGTGTCTTAATCCTACTTGGAAGCAAGGGCACCAGACTTCCAAAGTGCACAACAAGGCTTATCCAGGAGTGATGAACAATATTGTCAGGGTCATACACAGTGACAGAACTCAAGTCCACCACACAGCCCCTAATCTAGTCATTTATGTCGATTCCCCATATTCTCTGAGTGATGTTGCTTTTTGCTAGCATTCTTTGTCTGATTTACTTTTGAAAGCATCATGCAACATGTACTTGTTGAATAAATACATAAAAGAATGAAAATAAATATGTACACTAGCTTTAAAGATAGAAAAACAAGTACTTGTGTGTTGTTTCATATTTACACATAAACATAGAAACAAATACTTTAGTTTATTAAAAAATATAAAGTGAAAAGAAAACCTCAAACCTTTCAACTACTTCTATGTCAAAGCAGAATCGTTTGTCAATTGAATCTGTCTTTCGTCGGATACAAGATTTCAATTTAAACATTTCTGGTGAACCAGTAACGAGGCCATTCTGAAACAAGAAGGAGATCATATTATTGACACGATGACAAGGGCAACTGGAAAATATTAAATATGTCAACTAAGGTTGCTGCATTAAATGTTAACTTTGAGTACAGGTTATGTATAAGGGTCATAATCAAATCTTTACCTCTGAATACAGACTTTTTGTCTAATGTTAACTGCCCAATTATAATACAATTACAAAACAATTAATAAATTAATAACATATACATGTTTTAATAGAAGAATTCTGTGACATGCCTGTCTAGTAGTCTTAACATATTTACTTACGTTAAATTGCACCACAATGTACATTCTGTAGGACTTCAGATTTAGAAAAAGTATGAAATCACAGTTACCATAATGTCACAGTTAGATATACAGAATGCCTGTCAGTATACAACACTGTGGCTTTGGCATCAAAACGCTCTAAATTGCTAAGAGATTAGAACTGTTCTTAGTGAGCAAGTATGTGTGCACACACAGTGTGTGTTTGTGCATTAGAACCTTATAGTACTAAATGATAACTGGCCCAAAGTCTCAGAAGAGCTACAAAAATAATACATTTCTAGTATTTACTAATTGTAAATATGTTGCTATCATACACACTGCATGACTGCTTTGCTGGTAACCAACTGCTACCCTGCAATTAAAACTGTAACTATTTTGATAGGATCCAACATGAGCTCAAGTCATAAGAATTCTCTTCTATATCCGAGATACCAGTCACCTTAAGGGGAATATTTACCTATGGTCTAGTTAGTTATACTATCTTTGGTTACGAAGATCATAGATTTATTGACAGAACTTTGGCTTGGGTCTGTTTGCTAACAGCTCACTGACTGCCACATACCTGACTTTCAGGCAACATCTTGTCTTATGAAACTTTTAAAGCACACACTAGGCATGATTATAGCACTTAACTTCTCATGATGGGAGGAATTGAAGGTTTCTTTTACTCTTGTATGTTCTCCTTTGTATTATGTCTTTCCACTTTAATTATTAGGCTCTATTGAATGCCCAAGCACAATAAGTTTCAGCTGATGTATTTGAGCACATATCTAAGTTAGATCAGCACTTACCCTCTGCTATGATCTGTGACACAAATTAGCTGGATGAGTCACTTACTTTCAACTACCTTGATTTTCTAATCTGCTAAAATAAGGCTGGACTAAATAATCTTTAGGATAACTCTCAGCTCTAGGATTCTTAGATGATGGTCCCAATTACCTGATTTTTAAGTTCATTTGCCATATTCACATCATAATTCACAAAAAGATTACACACTATGAACAATAAAGGTGTACTCTGTAGCAATTCCTTATATAAAGTACACTTTATTCTATACTGTTCACTAGCCATGCAAGACATTCAGTGACCAATTTACTTTTGGAGTAAATGGGCATCAACTGATTTCTTCTGAGAAACTTTGCTGGTCAGCACTTCAGTAAACAATACACAGTATAGAAGAGGAAGTGGCAAGCAGGGGCAAAAGGCAGCCTCCCACAGAGGTGACTTGGAGAAAGATGCAGAGTCCTTAAGCCTGGTTCAGCCGCTAGGAGTCTCTACTGAGCTGCCAGCCAAGTAGCAGCATAAATAACTCCGCCAGGGATGTGAGAAGTCACCTCTGTGGTCTACTAAAGGTTCCCTACATTTAACTCAACTGAATATTAAAAATATTCCATGGTAAGGCAAAGGAAAATGCTTGCCTCTCTTTTTAAGTCATCAAGATCACTGAAGTTAGAGAAAACTTATTGACTTGGCAATTTTTAAAATTTGTTTACATGTTTATTATAAAAGCAAGCAAATATGACTTTTTTTTTTTGTTTAACTTCCATTACTTTACTAATGAGCTCAGTTTAAAAAAAAGAAAAAGGAAAACTCACCATTTTCCCACTGGATTTCATTTCTGAAACACTCATTGTAAATGTTTTACTTCCCTTATCGTATGTACAATAATGTTTAATCCATGTAAAACCAAGTGGTCCTGTTGTAAGGAAACAAACATTAGGTTGTAAACAAATGATTTGTGACTATATTTGTACAGTTTTTGATGCTATGATACACAACTGATCATCTCCACAGGCCATGCAATACTGTGAGAAAGGCCAGTGTAGAGGGAGAGAGTTGTATGGAATTGAATGTCTGGGAATCAAAGTCGGCTTTACTTGCTTGCAACGCTGATACTGCCTTGTAACTCAAGAGTCACTTTAGATCTGAATTTCAGTTATCTCCTCAGTAAAAGTGGCATACCTTACTTTCCAAAGAGGTAGCAAGAAAGAGAAATTAGCCTTAGTTACAATAACTGATCTCCTTACTTCTAATCCTTGTCCTTTATTTTTAAAACTGTAAGACATACTCTACTAAAAATCTAGCCAGTTCATTTCATCCACTTTGCTCCAAACCCTCCAGTGGCTTCCCATTTCACTCCAGGTGAACACCAAAGAGCCTATTTATTATACACAGAGCCTCACATGATCTGGCCCCTCATTACAGATCTCACTACACATCGTACTACCTTCTGCCTCATGTCCTCTGCTCTAGCAACACCGCACTGCCGCCTTGCTGGTCTGTGAACACCGGGGATGCACTGCTGCCCCACACATGTGGACATTTTGTTCTCCTGGCCTGGACTACTTTTGCTCCAGACATCTGTTAGGCTTGCATTGTCACTTCCTCCAGGTCTCTTCCTAAATGACATCTTTATAATGCGGCTCTTCCTGAAGAGATAGCTAACACCGCATCACTCTCACCTCAGTATTTCTTATCTCTTTCTTGCTTTGTTTTCTTCCTAGCAGTTATTACTGTCTAAAATAGGATACATTTTACAAATTTATTCTATTTATGGTCTGTTTCTGCCACTGGACTCTTAGGCTGTATGAGAGCAGGAACATGTGTTGTTCTGTTTAGTAGTACATTCTTAATCCTTAGAACAGGGCCAGACATTAGCTGTTGCTCAATAAATTCTTGACGAATGAAGGAATGATTCACTCATTTTTCTCTCTAAGACTTAACTTAGCCTTGGAATTATGTCCTCTTACCACCTATCTGGGAAAAAAAAGCAAACTCAAATAATTCCTTAAAGTGAAAATAACTTTTACTTTTCATTTTAAAAGAAAGTTACATATGTATAATGCTCCTTTTTCCCCCTGTAAATACTGTGCAACTCTTTCCTATAGCATACCACGTTATTCTCCTGTATTCTCCTTAAGGAACTAGATGCTGCTGCTTCACCAGGGAATAGGGATGCATGGTGAGTTCAATTTTTCCATGACCAAGGTAGAAGACCGTCAGTTTTCCCACAGGGAAGCCATTTATCCTGCATCCAAACACCGCAGTGGGCTGAGAGGGTTGAAAATGGAGTTTGTTCTCCATCTAGGGTCCCATCCTGCCTAACACTAGCATCTTTCTAGCAACAATTACATACAATATTATTGCTGGTGTGGTTTCATAACCATATATTTAAAAGTAAGAAATTGTAAAAATGCACTACTTGAGAAAAGTGTGTCCTTAGGCATTTGAATTTTTTTCTGTAATAACAGTGCCCTTCATGTCATATTTAGCTTTAAAATACTTAACCCCAGATCTCAAAATTACAGGATACAGCTATATACTTTGCAATCACAAAGGATTATTATAATAAACTTCAATTTTGTTTTAGGGCCATTTCAACTATAGTACTTAAGCATACTTGTTGATAATTCTGTCACAAGTAAAAATACTTAAAGGCTTAGAGCTGATTAGTGGAAAGTGACTGGATGAAAATCCTTATAGTGACTTTATTACTTAGGAAGCAATTTACAAAGCAATATCAGTAGTAATTTTTAAATAAAGCTGTGCAAGGCTCTGATGACATTTTAGACCAAGTTGTTTTTTTGTCTTCTACACCTTAAGTTCAGAACATCACGCATTTAATCTTCAAGTTTCCTATGCACACATGCTACTTCCTTTAAAGTTGCTTGTCACTAGGCCAGAGCAGATGTTCTCAGATAAGAAATTCCTAAGCCCTTAAAAAAAGGGTGGGAAAATAAAACTTTATTATATATCTAAAGCTGCAAGATAAAACAAGTTTAGGGGCACCTGGGTGGTGTAGTTGGTTAAGCATCCAACTCTTGGTCGGCTTAGGTAGTGACTTCAATGTCCTGGGATTGAGCCTGCATCAGGCTCCACACTCATTATGATGGAATCTGCTTGAATTCTCTCTCGCCTCTTCCTTTGCCCATCCCCTTCCCCCTGCACGCTCTCCCTCTCTCTAAAATAAAGAGATCTTTAAAAAAATAAATAAAATAAAACAAGTTTAATTATCGTACCCAGTAATCATCTGAGGTTGCTGAGATGATACTTGTGGAATGGGATTCTTCCCATAACATTCACTAAATATCTACTAAGCGCCCATATTTTATCTAGAAAGTTTTTAAGTCAGACATCATATGAGACTCATGCACTTCTCAACTGTGATGAGAAGGCAGGTTAACTCAGACATTATAAAGAGCATTTCTTGTGTAAGAAAATGTAGCCTAGGGCAGCCCTGCTGGCTCAGCGGTTTAGTGCCGACTTCAGCCCGCGGCATCATCCTGGAGACCCGGGATCGAGTACCACGTTGGGTTCCCTGCATGGAGCCTGCTTCTCCCCTCTGCCTGATTCTCTGCCTCTCTCTCTGTGTGTCTCTCATGGATGAATAAATAAAATCTTAAAAAAAAAAAGAAAATGTAGCCTAAGAGCTGGAGATGAAACTACTTTATCCATCAATAGGGCATGTGATTTAACTGTTCTCTTTAGAGGAAGAATAAGTTCTCAATAGTTGTTTAAAGAATCTAATGAGATAAATATAAATTGCATGGAACAGTAAATGTTCATGGTAAGTATTATTCTCTATAGAGAATAGAGACATTTTACATATATCACCTCTATTCTTATAACATCATTACTAGATAGGTATGAATAGCTTTCTTTTATAAACAAAGATACTGAAAAAAATAATAAACAAAGATATTGAGCTAAAAAATTGTCCAGAATCACCCAATAACAGATGACAGGCCTGGAATTCCAATATAGGTCTAACTTTGGAACCATATTCTTCCTATTTAAAATGAAGTCTATTAACTACTCTACAATCCAGTAATTGCACTACTAGGTATTTACTCAAAACATACAAAAATACAGATTCAAAGGGGTACATGCACCCCAATATTTACAACAGCATTATGAACAATAGCCAAACTATGGAGAGAGCTCAAGTATCCATCAACTGATGAATTTGTAAAGAAGATGTACTCTATATAAACAATGGAATATTATTCAGCCATCAGAAAGAATGAAATCTTGCCATTTGCAATGACGTGGCTGAAGCTAGAGTATATTATGCTAAGTGAAATAAGTCAGTCAGAGAAAAACAAATACCATATGCTCTCACTTATGTGGAATTTAAGAAAGAAAACAGACATATGGGAAGGGAGCAAAAGGAGAGAGAGAAACAAACCATGAGATTCTTAACAACAGAGAACAAACTGAGGGAGGTAGGTGGAGGAGGGGCTAGATGGTGATGGGTATTAAGGAGTGCACTTGTGATTAGCACTGGGTGCTGTATGTAAGTGATGAATCACTGAATTCTACTCCAGAAACCAATATTGTACTGTGTTTTAACTAAAATTTAAATTAAAAATAAGTAAGTAAATAAATAAATAAAATGAAGTCTATTAGAACGCAATGTAATGTATGCCTAGAAGTGCGTAAAAACCACATATCCTGATAAAGTGGAACTCTATGTCCAAACTGCAATGATCTGCTGCCACCACCCCATCACATCCATCTCTGTTTATCACTCAATTTACAGCTCTGATATTTATTATTGATCACTGGTTACTAATTGCATGAGTTTGTTTTATGCCTTCCATTACAGAATAAAAACCCTGGAGCCAATTCTTTGTCTCATCTTCTATTCCCCATAGAACTTACTCATTTGGTGATGGCAACAGCATAATCGATATGTTTTAGTGAACGGGTCTGATTTTCTTATAAACACTTTCAAAGATACCAAGTGGAAAGGGGCTTTGGATATTTGTCCCTCATATAAAAATAATTCCAAAGGGGTATAAATCCGTCCATTTCTCTTTTCCAATCCCTAGACAATACAAGTGAGGAGATGGTGAATAGGAAAAGAAAGGAGGATGGGATTATAATAGGGCATGAGAGCATTTTTGAAGGTGATGAATGTATTCACAGTGGTGATGGTTTCATAGGTGTGTATATAATGACAAAACAAATTACATGTTTTAGATATTTGCAATTCATTGTATGCCAAATGTACATCACTAAAGCTCTAAAAACAATGCAGGTAGGTATAGAAAAAAAATTGAGATGAAATAATCTTAGGAGTAGGAGGTCAACATCAAGGAGAAGATGCTAAAGAGAGAGGGAGAGTCCAACTGTTCAAGCCTCAAAGGCCACACAACATGAAGGAGCCGTCAGAAGAGGGGCACAACAAGCCAGCATCTAGAGGGATGTGCCAGAAGCTCTGTGGAGGATGGATTACTAGACAGGCAAGCGTAGAGGCAGAAAGAGAGCAATTATGAGGCCAAAGAAAGACTGTGGAGATGAGAGAAGGTAGACATTCAAAAGTTATCAAGGAGATAAAATGGACAGAGTTGGCCCCAGGTTACAGGAGATACACTGGAGTAAATGATACACCTCCAGTTTTTAGCCTAGAAAGGTGGGTGGTATCACTTAGAAGGATAGCAAATTTCGGAGGAAAGGTCATTGCAAAAAGGGCTTTAAAATTAGCTCAGATCCCCCCCCCCCCCCAAAATTAGCTCAGACTGACCCAGAGGAAGTCACATATCTTAAAACACAAGATGCCAACATCGGATGGGTGCATAAAACACTGCATTTTGTGTACCCATGCGGTCCCCAAGTTATTAAAGGGCCTATGCTTAGTTTGAACCAAATGTCCAATAGCTGTAGAATAAATAAACTACAACACTGTCCAATGGATGGACTCCCAAGTACCAAATAAACAGGATATACATTGATACAAAATAATTTTGCTAGGTAATCCAAAGCTTTTTTCTTTGGAACAAAATATCACATAAGCACAGGGATTTTAGCAACTATGTAACATTGAGGGATAAAAAATAACCAACAAACTCAAGAAATAAAATATTACTGGGAAGCCTGGGTGGCTCAGCGGTTGAGTGTCTGCCTTTGGCTCAGGGTGTGATCCTGAGAGTCCTGGGATTGAGTCCCGCATTGGGCCTCCTGCATGAAGCCTGCTTCTCTCTCTGCCTGTCTCTCTGCCTCTCTCTTTCTGTGTCTCTCATAAATAAAATAAAATAAAATAAAATAAAATAAAATAAAATAAAATAAATAAAATATTACTGAGTCTTAATATTAAAAAAAGCTCTAAGAAAGAGAATAGTACCTCCTCTGCCACATGCATGTTTGAATAAGCCTCTTTATCAACACATTTTTTTCTGCTCAGCGAAATATTTTATTGATGCAAGATGTAAGCTCCTCTCAATGTACCCTCACACTGAGGTTTTCAAACTTGAAACACTCATTCAAAACAAGTATTTAAAAATTTCCTTAGTGTTTTGAGTTAAATTTATATACCTTGTATATAAATGACCAATGAATTAGGTTTTTTTCCATGAAATTATAATGAAAGTGGTTTATTATGATCTAATTACAGAATAGCTAGGCAGGTCATTAGATTTATTTTAACATCCAAAAACGGCAGACTGGTCAAAGTGAATACTGATTAAGAGAAAATCCTCAAACCCAGATTTCCTGAACCAGGAGCCCTCTATCATCTAATCCAAAGAGTAATAAATATTTGCTGAGTCTGTTAGATCAAATCATTATTTGCTTGTATACTGCTATCCAATAAATGAGCATCACCTGAGCATGGCAAATATAAAATATGCTGGCATTTTAATAATTACATTGTATTATGTCAAAAACTTTCACAGCTAACCCAGTATCTCCAGCTTTCCCATCTTGATCCTTGTAGTTGAAAGAGTTAAAGTTTTATATTATAGTTATGTCTTACTAACTAACCAAAACAACTTCATTAATGTATCATCTACTGATACAGAGACCTCAGAGCAGTGCTCTCTCTCCATGTGTTTTTTGTGTCCCAATATATGAGAATAGTACAGAAAGTAAAAATAAGCATTTCAAAAGTTTTACAATGATTTGGCATTACTGCAAAATCCAAGCATATGATTTTGTTTTACAAAGACATAGGTCCATCATGGACTGGAAATAAAAACAACTGTTCCTTTACCACGAACTGGATGAGACTAATACATTAGAGCATATCTGTTTTGAAATAGTTAATTTAGTCAGATTGGTTCCACTCAATGCAAGTATCATGCAGAAAGAATCCTATTTATACAAAATTTAAAGGCTTTTTATTAATTTTTGTGAAAAAAACTTTCTTAGTGTGAGGCAATTATTATAGTGCCCTATTGTGTCTGATGCTTATTTCCTGACCTCAGGAAGTCAAGAGTGCCAATTTGACATTACATAATTGCCAGTTTTATTCCTGAAAACTGATAGAGCATAGAATTGAAAGAAATAATACTGTAGGAAGAGAGAAAAGTTTTATTATAGTCACTAGGATGATTCATACTGACAAAGGCTTTGAATTTCAATTTTCCATGAAAGTTTAAATTGAGATTAGCTATTACAATGAAATTCTAAAACTGAACTCATGTTACCGTATCATCTGTGAAGGTTGTAAGTTCCAAGTTCAATAATATGCCAACTTGGAGATCCTGATGGCGAAATGTGGATAAACTTCCTCACTTTGATGGTGGTAGTGGGAGAGCAGACTAAATATGATAAAGCTGTAAGGAATTGCAGTCTTCCTATTTGAAGGAAAAACACTAACCAAGTCAAATCTTAAAGAAACAAAATATTAATCTTAAGAGTCATTAGGGTATGTCTTTGTGACTCACGTTTCTCCTGGACATAAAGGTAGCCTTCCATTGTCCACTGGCTGGGTGGTCTGTAATCCTGGTTGGCAGATTTCATTCTTTGCATCAACCGCTCTACCTCTTGTCGAGTACTTTCAAAATTATTCCTTGTCTTAAGTAAATAGAAACAACAATTTCATTTATTGTTTCCTATCAGTTTTGAGGAACTTCCAGTCTCAAGTTTCAAAACCACAAGTGGTTCAAAGGATAACCTTGTTCTCTCAGCACTACACACCACATCCCATGACCCTATATACTGAGACCTATAGTCTGATTTTGATTTGCTTTCAACTCTTCTGAATGACCTTCTGCATGTGTATATTTTATTCCTATTTCCTATTGTAACATTATTACTTAGGGACAAATCAGAGCATTTAAAAATGTAATATTTAAGAAACAGAGTTTTATATTCACTAACATCTAAGGTTAAAAAAAAAGCAGATGAATAGGGACTTATATTTTCTTTTGGAGAATAAAGACAAAATAAATTCCATACCTTTATGTGGCACTTTGCAAAAAAAAAAAAAATTCATCACCCATATTCTTAAAACTTTTAATAAGAAATATCACTTAGCTTGTTTTCCAGAAATAGTTACATGAGGTTAGTATATAAATTAACTCATAAAAATGAATAAGTTTATTAATTCTAACTTCTATTACAAAAAATAGTTCACCCACATTACAGCAAATTTACTTAAAGTGAGATATAAAAAGCAGGGCAGCCCAGGTGGCTCAGCGGTTTAGTGCCACCTTCGGCCCTGGGCCATGTTCCTGGAGATCCGGGATCGAGTCCCACGTCAGGCTCCCTGCATGGAGCCTGCTTCTCCCTCTGCCTGTGTCTCTGCCTCTCTCTCTCTCTCTCTCTCTCTCGCTCTCTCTCTTTCTGTCTCTCATGAATAAATAAATAAAATATTTAAAAAAAAGATAGAAAAAGCATAAGACTTTTCTTGATCTCTTTTGCATTCAGGCCATATTATCTCAATAGTTTATTTAGAAGCAAGCAATATGTTTAGAAGTATAAATATCAGCACCAGTCAACTCTAAAATTTGTTATGGCCCATAATAAAAGAACTGAATCCCAAAGTAAGTTAGGAAAATTTTCTTAACTGCCACTTTTGCTACTTCTTAAGTTTTTTTTTTTTTTCAAATTCTTTTAAACATAAAGATCAGAAATTTTCCAATTCCTTACATTCCTCTTTTGTTCTTGAACTGTAGGAATCTTAATATAATTATAATACACATGGAAATAAGTAATAAAATATTGTGACCTTAACAATCTTTCCTTTTAATATTCACTAAAAAAGTCCAAACTCATTCCATATTGAAAAACAGTGTAATGACTTACATGTGAAACCAATTCTGTTAGAAAATCTAGAAGAAATAAAAAAAGCTAAAACACCAAACACAAGTAATAAATAAATCCAATTACCTATTTCTCATGGGACACTCCAACCCCATAGTTCCATTTACTGACAAAAATTCTCAACAAATAGACCTTTCTATTTGTCAGGTTTGATAATACAGGCATTTCTTCTGTTTTGTTTTTTAAATGTAAGTGATGCTTAGCATCTGCAAATTTGAATTTGTATAACTATGAAATCAGATATTAAAAGGATCAGACAACTTTACAACATATACCCTAACAGAAATAAATAGGATGTTTATAAATCTGAATTAAACTTTAAAGCAGTTGCTACAACTGCTTAAAAACCATTTAAATTCACTCTTAGAAAATTAAAATAGCATATATATTACATGCAATTTCAGAGAGAATAAAGATATTCCTTTAGTGCTCATGTACAATGTTTTCATTTCACAAATATAAAAATGTTACCCTTTCAGAAAAAAAGACTTGCCTAAGGTCACCCAGTAAAATAATGAGAACATTAGATAAAGGCAAGTTTCCAACCTTCCAAGTACCTATTATCTATACCTCAGTAATATTTATTTTTGTGGAAGTTCCTAAATTTTTCTAACATATGAAGAATAGTTCTTTACTGGTATACTTTCAAACCAGCAGCTAGGAAAAAAAAAAAAAACGTTTTAATATATTTATTAGATGACTTTCCTAAATTAGATAAGTTTTTTAAACACTCCAAGGTTTAGCTTGGTTATAGTTAGTTTCTCGGCAGCATCTGATTCACTAAGGAGAGGCAGTGAGAGGGCAGCCCAGGTGGCTCAGCGGTTTAGCGCCGCCTTCAGCCCAGGGCATGATCCTGGAGATCCGGGATCCAGTCCCATGTCAGGCTCCCTGCATGGAGCATGCTTCTCCCTCTGCCTGTGTCTCTGCCTCTCTCTCTCTCTCTCTCTGTGTCTCATGAATAAATAAAATCTTTAAAAAAAAAAGGAGAGGCAGTGAGAATAAGTATTGTCTTACATTCTGCAAGTTGAACTGAAGCTGTTGCTTATATGGTGCAAATTCCTGGGCGAGTTCATATCCCTCATGGTAAAAAGTAAATAAACCCTGAAGGAATGACAAAAGCTGCAAAAAATAGAGAAATGAAAGAAACCATGAAATGTGTTTAAAAAAAGATAATCATCAAACATAATAAAGTGGGAAATTATATTTCATTTTAAATCCTCAAGCATTTCAACTCCTTTATGTGGCAAAGCAGACACTTGAGTTATGAATGTGAAATCAACGACTAAAGTTAATTTTTACTTCCTTTTTGGTAAACAGTGACAGGGACAGTTGTTATATTAACTATTCTACTCTTTAAATGCATTGAAGAAATATTCAGAAGAGACTATTAATAGGAACAAAGACCAACGTGAACATAGGTCCTACCCTAGAAGAGGTTCTAATTCAAATACAAAGATAAAACATGTACAGATGTGAGGAAGACTAACCAGTAAATTAGAGATAAGGAGTACCCAAGGGAAGAAGTAAGAATTTGACCAGACAAGAGGAATAGCACAAGGTGGCAGTACTGATCCAGGTGTTAAATAGACAAGAGTTTGGCAAGTAGTGGGAAGAACTGAAAACAGTAGAAAGAGTTGATCAAAAACTTGGAACTGGATACAGATTTTTCATATAAAGAGTTGGAACAAAATCTTCTTTAGGAAACCACAATGTCTATTAACCTTCTAATCCTAAACTCACATGTGCTTATTTATTATGGTCTTACTCATAAAGAAAGAATGGATCTCCATGGGCTTATAGGACACAGTCATTTATATAAGTTATGACTGAGAAAACAATTACATTTTTTCAACCTAATTCACTGGGATTTTTATTACAAACTTGTCCACCAATTTGATCTCTTCCTGCCATAAAGTTAGAAAATATTTTTCAGAAATGGCTAATGTTTTTCTAACTCAAATACCACATTATGTCTGTAAGCTATTATTTTAAACTAAAGAAGAAACACTTTTTGAAATTTTCCTAAGTGAATAAACATCCCACAGTTTCCTCTGTCTGGGGAAACAGGGATTTAGCTAAGCACCAACTGGTATGTGTGTTATGTTTTCCAACAGATAAATACTCATTCTATCTGAAAACAATTACCTAATGCTTTTCTTCTATAGCAAGTCTTCTTATATAAGTAAGAAATCTTCTTATATAAATAATTTCTTACAAAGTTATGCTCATGTCAGAAAGCATATACTATCAAATGGGTTTTAAGTTGTATATTTTAAAGACTCTCCTCATTCAACAATTCCTGATATGTCAAAATATATGTTTTCCAATTTTAGAATTAGTGTACACTGTCAATTTTATATCAATTGATAATTATTATCAAAACTAAATACTCAATAGATTATTCTTTACTAAAATGATGCTATAATATATTTGTTGAATTATCCAATAATTTAAAATACATAGTCTGCATATATTGTGGCCTCATTAAAAAGAATTATAGCATTTAATTAATTGATATTTGGATATACAGATTTAGAAGTTTTCAGAGATACACTTTTGACGTATACAGACAACACTAGTCTTTGAAAGATCCAGATGATAGTTCATAAAGTTGTTTGAAGGAGTATTATTTGATGTTTTAATGTCTATAACTGGTCCCCAGTTAAATTGTCTTTTTATTAACCGGATGTCCTACAAGGAGGGTGCTATCATCCTAAGTATACAGGATTTTATTTTTAATTAAACTTATAAAGAAGATGCGGTAAGAATATCTGAAGTAAGTCTTCTTGTAAAACACCAAATTCCCCCAAGATCTGTCTAAATAAATAAATCTATTGGTATTTTCTAACAGAATTTATGTTCACTCAGTAGCAGACAATGCATGCTGAGTACCTAACTAGAGAAAGGACAATTTTGAGGAAAGTACAGAGAAGTTACCTATAAAGAACCTTCCACCTTTTCCTTTTGTTCTACATCCAGTTTGGAAGCAACTTTTGTTGTTTAAAAAGGACAGCGTGTATGAAATAGCTGCCTCTAGATGGCAGTAAAGTAAAACTTTTTTAGGTTTGAATCTATACTAGCTCATTTTATCCTCAACAAATTCCAAGATGCTAAATTAAGGTAACTTAATAGGACAGCCTGAAAATCTTTAAGAATTGCATTTCCTAGATGTAATTTTCTTTGTTCAATCTGCATGAGTGGAGCAGTGTGGGAAAGACTACTGTCTCAGCTTAACCACAAGGTAAACCTGATCTTTAAAATAATAACAACCAACTAAAAACTACTGAAGAGACAAATTAAGTTTTTTTTTTCAAATTAAGTTTTAATATTAAATCACTTTTGGGGTACCTGGGGGGCTCATTCAGTTCAGGTCTTGATCCTGGGGTCCTGTGAAGGAGCCCCACCTCAAGCTCCCTGCTCAGCCAGGAATCTGTTTCTTCCTCTCCCCCTCCCCCTGCTCATGTGCATGCATTTTCTCTCTCAAGTAAATAAATAAAGACCCCAAGATTATGACCTGAGCCAGAGATAGACACTTAACCAACTGAGCCACCCAAGCACCCCAAAAATATTATTTCATTTTTATCATCAGTAATAGCTTATATAGCACTTTATTATTCCCAACAGTTTTAGAATCAAATTACTATTTGTCACTCCAATAACCCAACCAAATATAAACATTGATACTGCATTTATAGATAATCATTTAGCAAAACCACTACAACACAGCAAAGGAAAACCATATTCATAATTCCCCAGCCCATTAATCACTGAGTTTCAAGTCTTAAGGCCCAAAGTTTCCAGTGATACCATGAATGACAGAGAAAAGTAAGAAAAGGGGCTAGGGCCTATACCATGAATGACAGAGAAAAGTAAGAAAAGGGGCTAGGGCCTAGCATGGGGGTGAGGGAAGAACTCTGAAGCAATGACGCAGTAATTCCAGAACTGCTCCTCAAACTAAGCAGAAGAACTGGGATATAAAGGCTTTTATAATGATGTGATTCATTCCTTGTTCCCAAAGAAATTAATAACCGAAAATCTTAGGGAACCCACTATCTAGACTACTAGAACTGATAAACAAGTTCAGCAATGTTGCATGATACAAAATCAATACACAAATGTCAACTCAATTTCTATATATTTGGAATGAACAATCTGAAAATGAAATTAATTCCATTTATAATAGTTTCAAAAGAATGAAATACTAAGGAATAATTCTTAAGTACAAAATTTGTTATCTTTGAAATGTATAAAACACTGTTTAAGGAATTAAAGAAAGTTTAAATAAAAGGAAAATACTTCATGTTCATGAATTAGAAGACTTAATACTGTTAGGATGGCAATATTTCCTCAAAATGATGTACAGATTCAATGCAATCCCTGTGAGAAGCCCAGCAACTTCTTTATAATAACTGACAATGCTGATGCTAAAATTCATATGGAATTGCAAGGGATCCAGGCCACCAAAACAATCTTAAAAAAGTGGAACTAAATATTTAGACTCACAGTTTTCAATTTCAAAACATGATACAAAGCAATGGTAATCAACACAGCATGATACTGGCACAAGTATAGACATTAAACCAATGTCTAAGAACTGAGAATCTAGAAATAAGCCCACACATCGATGGTCAACTTATTTTCACAAGGGCACCAAGACCATACAATGGGTAAGGAATAGTCTACTCAGCAAATGGTTCTTGGACCACTGGATAACTAAACACAAAAGAATGAAGTCAATGCTACTTCATACCATAGACAAAAATTAACTAAAGATGACTGAATTGTATGATATGAATCACATCCTCATAAGACTGCTTTTAAAAAAAATAAAATACACTTCACATACACTTCACGTACTATAATGCATAGAAAGAAGTCCAAATCTCTAAGACCTCCACATTTGGTCACTGGAAGCTTTAAGAAGATTGGAAACACAGGGCAGAGGCAAGGCATCAATGTCACCCAGGACAAGTGTCTAGCCTGTGAGTTAAACCTGTACTCTTTGCTACTCCTTACTTGGAGGAAACTTAAGGATACATTAGATGATACCCTAAAATAACTACTGAGTGCTTTAAGTTTAATATTTAGAGGAATATTCAGAGGAATTTTTTGAATGGAAATGAAAGAGTATAAAAATATTATCAAATAAATGGGAAAACTGAAGAAAAGAGGTCCAAAGATGAAAAACAGCCAGTCAACTGAAGCCTGGGGAGAAAATTTTTAAAGAGGATGATAAAAGAAGGACAGAAGAACAAATGAAAGAATTGACTGACATGTGCATACATACAATTAATAAAAAAAGGTAAAACTTTTTGAAATCATGGCTATGTATTGCATCAGCAGTCAAGAATCTATGGAGTTCCTAAAGGCAAATTTCCAAGATTTCAAGGGAATGGAATTCAAATGAAGTGGCTGGAGGTAGTAAACTGGTGTGGTAAAAAACAGAAACAACAAAGGGCTGTAGCCAACAAGGTAATTAAAAGAGACATACAAATGACCAACAGACAAATGAAAAGATGCTCAACATCACTCATCCTCAGGGAAATAAAAATCAAAACTACAATTAGCTATCACCTCACACCTGTCAGAATGGCCAACATTAACAATAAATGAAACAACCAGTGTTGGCGAGGATGAAGAGAAAGGGGACCCCCTCTTACACTGTTGGTGGGAATGTGAACTGGTACAGCCACTGTGGAAAACCGTATGGAGGTTCCTCAAAAAGTTAAAAATAGAGCTACCCTACGACCCAAAAATTGTATTTCGCAAAGTATACAAAAATACTGATTTGAAGGGATACATGCACTCTAATGTTTACAGCAGCATTATGAACAATGGCCAACTTAACAGAAAAAGCCCAAATGTCCATATGTCCACTGACTGATAAGTGCATAAAGAATCACAAACTGAAATTATATATATACATACATATGTGTGTATATTCATATATATGAGAAATATATATACATTCTATACATACATACATACATATATAGATACAGTCATCAAAAAGAATGATCTCTTGCCATTTGCAATGATGTGAATGGAGCTGGCACATGTGGATTTTGCTAAGCAAAAGAAGTTAGAGAAATATGATTTCACTCATATGTGGAATTTAAGAAACAAAACATAGGGTGAAAAAAAAGGCAAACCATTAAGCAGAGTCTTAACTACACAGAACAGAGTTGCTGGGGATGGGGGATGGGTTGGATGGGTGATGGGTGTTGGGGGACATCTGTGGTAGTAGGCACTGGGTATTGTGTATGGGTGAGGGATCACTGGGTTCTGCACTGAGACTAGTATTACACTGTACGTTGACTGACTACAATTTAAATAAAGCCTTGAAACTACAGAAAATAAAGAAAAAAAAATTAAGCCCAGCAGAAGCTACATTTAGATAAGGTCTTTACATGGCTGATTTCTAAAACAACATATAAGTGGATGAGTCAATCAATCCAAGGCAATGCATTTTTTCTTACTTTTCCAAAATTCTATTCACTATCTTAATTGCTTTTGCAAATTTCAAAAATAACATTAGCTAGAACTAAGTCCAAGACTACAATACAGATTTTAAGATGTATGATCTGAGGACAGCTTTATTGTTTCATTTTTATAAAATGACTTTATTTAAGTTTTCAGTAGGTTAGAAATTTACCTGTAGTCCCAAAGTTTTTTGGGAAAAAAAAAAAAAGACATTGTCTTGTTTGCTCACTTTAATTTATCTTAAGTTGAATTTTCTTTTTTAAAAAATACCTTATTTATTTGACAGAGAGAGAGAGAGAGAGAGCAAGTAAGGGGAGCAGCAGAGGGAGAGGGAGAAGCAGACCCCTGCTGAGCGAGGAGCCTCATACAGGCCTCCATCCCAGGACCCTTGGATTATGACCTGAGCTGAAGGCAGATGCTTTACCGCCTAAGCCACCTGAAAATTATAGTTAAATTTTCTATATTAAAGCTAATGAACCATACTGAAAAAGAACACAAAAAAGTTTAACTTTCAAGACCTGTAGGTCTATATACTATTTGACTTTAACTTAGCAAGTAGCTGTTATTGAGTCTCAAAATTATTCAAACTTTCGACAACCCCAAAAGTATTTTATAGTATACTTCATGATATAATAAATTAAAAAGCTAAAGCATATTAAGCAGATTAAGTGAAATTTTCTTTAGCAAGAGATTTAAAATTAAATTAACAGACTAAAGGCAGAGTGTCAAAAACAATATGTCCTAGTTTACATTAATGGTTTATTTTCATTTTTCACATTAATTTTAAACATAATGCAAAAAGACTAAAATGAAGTCTAAAAAGAATATTAAAAACATGGTCTTACAACATTTATTTATTTATTTATTTATTTATTTATTTATTTATTTATTCATTCATTCATTCATTCATTCATGAGAAACAGAGGAGAGGTAGAGACACAGGCAGAGGGAGAAGCAGTCTCCATGCAGGGAGGCCTGACGTTGGACTCGATCCTGGGTCTCCAGGATCATGCCCTGGGCTGAAGGCAGCGCTAAACTGCTGAGCCACCCAGGCTGCCTTCTTACAGCATTTAGGTGTATATTTTAATGCATGTTAAAATTAAAAAATGTGTTTTTGAAGCAGTTATATCTGGCTTTGAAGCCACACAAAAACAATTCATCAGTATTGTTGTCATATGTAGTGCTAACAGTGTGAGAGCTCAATACTAGCTAATACTAATGTTAATGATCCAGTTACTTGCCTTGAGTTGCCTCACCACAATACTGGGAACTACAATTTTTATTCCCAATTTACAGATAAAAACCTAAGGCACACAGAGTTTGAAAAACAAGCAGATTTGCACAGCTGTTAAGACTGGAGCTAAATTCTATCTTGCTTCCTCACAGGCATTATACTTGTCTGTCATTACAGGAAGAGTTGTGTGTCCACTGCAGCCTGGGCAGGGAGGGGACCACTTTTTAAAAAGGATGAAAAAAAAAGAATGGAAGAAGGAATAAATGAATAGATATGTGCACCTTTGCCAAAGTAAAAGTCGACCCTGTATTTTCTTCTAATTTTAAGTAATTAAAATAACTTTACAATACAATTTTCTATAGTCATCCATTTTACTTGGTCAGAGCAAGTGTTAAGGAAGCAATAATCATTATAATCAGGTATCCACTGAGACAGTGAATGCTACAACATGACCTCAGCTTTACATTCTGAATTCCTGGGTCTCCCTCTCTTGAAGTTTGTGATCTCACACAACTAACAATCTTTCTGTGACTTAACTTCCTCTTCTATAATAACAACTGCCTAATAATAAAGCTGCTGTATGGGCCATGTGAGATAACACAGAGAACACACACGACACATAGTAGTTGCTCGCAAAACATTAGTTTCAGCTAAGTATGCTAAAGAATATAATCAAAACACATCAACTGCAGCTGAATGAACCATAAGGGAGTTAAGTCATAAAAAGTATCTCTGGGTTTCTGAGTCACAAACTTTCATGTACCATAATATATTTCAAATACACTAGGGTTCAAGTCTCTTAGGTAAGATGTTCATGTTCAGCATACTTCAGAAGCTTTTTCTCCTAATTTCTCAAAATTCTCATAAGCTCCAAGCAATTCAGAGAAGTAAGAAGGACTTTAGATCAAGAGTCAGGAGATCATGTTTTTCCCTCTCTAATCTTTTCCCCTCATTTTAGACTTGAACTTATATATCTTGTAGGCAAATCTGAAAGGATGAAGTTTAGCACTGTTTAACAGAAATATAATGTGAATAAACTAATGTGAAATATTAAATTTTCTAGTAGCCACATAAAAAATCTTAAATCAAGTGAAATTTAATATTTTCCTTAATATGATTTATCCAAAATATTATTTCAATAGTTAAGCAATATAAAAGAGGTTTTGAGATATTTTACATACCTTTTTGTATCAAACCTTTACAACCTAGTATGTGTTTTACATTTACAGCCCATCTCAATCTAGACTATCATTTTGAGTGCTCAATAGCCATACCTGGGTGGTTGCTACCATACTGCATAGTGTACATCTAGAGATCAGTTAACTTAAATCACTTTCTATATAAGATATGATAAACTAAACTATATATGTGATAATTAAAACTATGTGTCTAATGGAGAACTGAGTTTAAAAGCTTATTTTGTATCCTTTAAAAAAATTACAAAGATTTATAAAAAGTATATAAATGTCCCCTATTCTTCTATGTATTAGAACTGGCCTTTCCTCGAAATAATGGCATTGTATGAATATTTATTTCTAATATAGTAATATCCTTTTACCCAAGGTTTTGCTTTCTGTGGTTCAGTCACCTATAGTCCACCACAGTGTGAAAGCAGATAATCTTCCTTCTGACATATCATTAGGTCAACAGTAGCCTAACAATAACAATATACTAACAACACCCACATTCCTCACCTCATTTCATCTCATCATAGAGGTATTTTATCATCTTACTTCACCACGAGAAGGGTGAGTACAGTAAGAAATTTTGAGAGAGAAACCACATTCACATATCTTTTATTACAGTATATTGTTATAATTGCTCTATTATTAGTTATTATTGTTCATCTTTTACTGTGCCTAATTGATAAATTAAACTTTTATCATAGTTACATATGCATGTGCAGGAAAAAAAACACAGTATATATAGGGTAGTACCACCCTTGATTTCAGGCATCCACTGGGGGTCTTGGAATATATACCTGTGGATAAGAGGTGGGTACTATGGCACCTCTTGAATATTCTGTAGAGATTTTTTTATGTCAAGTAGTAAGATTTTTTTAAATATTTTATTTATTTATTCATGAGAGACACAAAGAGAGAGAGAGGCAGAGGCACAGGCAGAAGGAGAAGCAGGCTCCATACAGGGAGCCTGATGTGGGACTCAGTCCTAGATCTCCAGGATCACACCCTGGGCCGAATGCAGCGCCAAACTGCTGGGCCACCGGGGCTGCCCCAAGTAGTAAGATCTTGACACTAATTTACACAATGTAAAATTATCTCAAATAGATCAACATTCTTACTTTATGATATTTAGTGCCAACTATCATTCCCTACTTATAGTTTCTATTCTACTCTATGTCTTATAATCTGCAGAAGACAGATCCCAACCTTGGGCATTTTCCTTTAGTCTAATGTTTACTTGTTAAATAAATATGGGCTAAAACTACAGTAGACTATTAGACTTCTGAAAATGAAACAATGATGCAACAGGAATTGAATTTTCTGTAGAACAAAAAAAATTAAAGTTTTTTTTTGTTTTTGAAATTAAAAGATAATTTCTGCAAAATTAATTTGTAAATACATAACCTAAAGAGCAGCATGCCCATGTTTTATTGCTCCCATTTCCATTTTTCTCATTATTGCAAGGGAAATTAAATAGAACTCCATGGATGAAGCTGTATGGCTAGAAATGAGAACAAAACTAAACTGATAGCACTATTTCAGTTTGGCCAGACATTCCAATAAGAAAAATATAGCAGCCAAGAAAATATTTTGGAAGAAGTACAAATTTAACATTGATTTTGATTGTGGTGTCACAAAAAAAGGCATGCACTACAGAAGATTTAGCAGATCATTCATTCTCATTTGGGATATAGTAAAGGGAAGGAATAAAACACCTTTCTTTTTTTTTTAAGATTTTATTTATTTACTCATGAGAGACACACACACACACACACACAGAGAGAGAGAGAGAGAGAGAGAGAGAGAGAAAGAGAGAGAGGCAGAGACACAGGCAGAGGGAGAAGCAGGCTCCATGCAGGGAGCCTAATGTGGGACTGGATCCTGGGTCTCCAGCATCAGGCCCTGGACTGAAGGGGCACTAAACCACTGAGCCACCCGGGCTGCCCAATAAAATACATTTCAACTGAAGCACAGTTTCCACCTCTCTACATGTATTACAAAAGGATTTACAAATTCTTATCATTCCATCAGTCACCTGTGAGCTAACACTTTTATAGTCTTCTTATATGTATGATGTCATCTGACGGAATGGTCTAGTTCACTGTTCCCAGATAGTATATGGTATAAAAAAGGCTTTAACAGGGTAATAGGCTACCCACATGTCCCTCTCCAGACATGTCTCTCTCCAGGGGAGAGAGAGGGGAGTTTTACAGGTGTCAAAGAGTCATTCCAGCTGCAAGGAAGAAAAACAACAAAGCAGATGAGCATAGTATCTGAAAAGAATGGGAGCAGGTAAGGAACAAGCATGAAGAAATACCATCAGAAATAATGAGCATACACTAAAAGTTTAGTGTCAAGAAGAACTAAAATTCAGAAATCCCAAGAAATAGCTCCAAAGAAGGACGTTTGTCAGCAAAGGAGAGTGGTTTCAAAGAGCCATAGTGGGATTCAGAGGCAGGGCTTCATCAATGAGAAGGAGAACAGGAATTTTAAGTATTGGTCATCTTCCTAGACCGTGAGTTGTTAGGCTGCCTTGTTCTCAATGAGCCACAGATAACTTCAGCAGACCCCCTAACTCATACAAAATTTAATGAGATTCCCCTCAACTCCCCCCAACATCTACTAAATGAAAGATTACTAACTCATTTTCAGGAATTTAAGGACTTAGCTGTTTAGCAAACAGAACTTGTAGTTAAGACTGTTATCCCAGATAAAAGGTAAAAATTAAATCCCTGAGCCTGCATTGTGGTCTTTAGTTCCTTAAATCTGTCTAGTTGAAGCATTAGTCTTATACACTTGTCAAATGCCCAATTTATGGGAGAGAGTCAGGTTGCTTCAGCTAAAGGAAGAAAAGTGAAGCAGAAGTGGCTGGGAGCCAGGCAGAGACTAAACTCTTCTCAGCCTCTGCTCTGCCTGTTTCCCATTATCCTTAGGGAATCAGTGATGGGTTTCCATCAAGAAGTTAATTTTATCAAATGTGTTTTATAATGTATTTTCTTTTTCCTTCTCCCCATCATCTCCACTTAAATAGGAATAGGTACTTTATTTATTATAAACAGATTTTTTTAAAAGATGTTTTATTTATTTATTGAGAGGGAGTGTATGAGCAAGAGCACAAGCAGAGGAGGAGGAGGAGGAAGAGAGAGAGGCAGACTCCCCGCTGAGGAGGAGACACGTGGGGCTCCATCCCAGGGCCCCGGGATCATGACCCGAGCCAAAGGCAGACGCTCAACTGCTGAGCCACCTGGGTGCCCCTATAAACAGATTTTTTTGACAACTGACATAGAAACAAATATATGGATTAAATAATCTTTTAGATTACCTATGTATTTAAATATTATTATCCTTTCATTTAACAGGAATTGAGCATTATATATTAACAGAAGATTATCTTGACTTCTAGAACTTATCTGGATTCATTACAGATGATGCTTTACTCAGGCAATATTGTAACATATTATGCTAGTACTTGGGGAAAAAATGCTAAGAAAATGAAGTAAGCTTAAAAAGCCCAGCCACCTGTTTTTTCCTGTAATGCAATTTACATCAGAGAATCCATTACTTTTTACACTGACTTAGGAAAATAAATGACTTCATAGGGAAGTCAGGCAGATCCTATCCTTGTGAGAAGGTGGAGTGGAACAAAGGGAGAAATATAACCTTACGTTTTCTCCTTTCACCTAAAGGTTGAGTAAATGGGTCACTTCAGTGGTGAGCTAGATTTACTCAGGTATGTATAATGTAAATCCTTTTAAATTTTTAATTTTTCCATTAATAAGTTTTTAAGAGCAGTTTTAGGTTTATATAAAAATTGAGTAGAAAATATAAAGAGCTCTCATCTATTCCTTCAACCTCCACCCCACATTGTTTCCCCATTATTAACATCTTGCATTAATGTGGTACATTTGTCACAAATGATAACCCACTAGTGATACATTATTATTAACTAAGCTCTATATTTTACATTAGGGTTTACCCTTTTCATTGCACATTTTGTAGGTTTTCACAAATGTGTAATGACATGCATCCACTATTATAGTATCATATAGGATAGTTCCACTGCCCTAACTGTGCCCTGTATTCCACCTATTGAGCCTCCTCTACATTTCCCTTCCTTTTTGTCTTTAAAAAAAATCACAATTTTCAACAGAAAAACATTACAAATTTTGTTTTCATAGGATGTGTTAGAACTACTATTTTGTAGGGAAATTGAAGCTTACCGGTTCAACAAATTCAAACTTCTTTTTTTCTTGAACCTCTTGAATTTTAAAGACATATTCTAGTGATGCTTCATAAAAATTTTGATGTTCTCGGTCAACCTGTGTATCTGCCTAAAGAGTAAAAAAAAAGGCAAATCATGACACACAGTGTAAATATTCATGGTTCTATGTAGAAAATGATTCAAATTCTGTTCTCTAAAATCTTTATTAAAAATTAAGATCTACAAAAAAGTTTTAATATAGCAATTATTATTATGTTTTGAACATACTGAGACCAGAAAAACACAGTCCTTGCACACCAGAGCTTATATGATATGGAGTGTGAAGTTGGGGAAAGTAAGCATACAACAATCACCATAAAAAATATAAAAAAGGCATATAAATATATATGGAAATCGATGGGATCATAGAAAAAGAAACTAAATTCAGGAAGATGGTGGTGGTATGAGTTGAATCTTAAGATGAACAACTGGCAGTAAATAGTGAAAAATAAAATAGTCAACTCATGAGGAAGTAAAGAGGCATGAAAGAGACTGACTTTGGCTACAGAGTAAAAAAGTAGAGGACAGAAGGTTAAAATAAGGTTGGCATCACAACTTTAAAAAATCTTGGATATTTTACAACAAATTTGGATTTTAACTGAGGGAGAATCATTTGAGAATATTCAGTAGAGTCACATCATTAGATTAACTCTTAGAATACTGGTAGCAGAACCAAAAAAATTTCAATGGTCCTAACCCAGTGAATCATGCTCTAACACTGTTTGCACATTTATTATGCATAACTACAAGAAGGTTCTATTGATAAAGAGAGGGAAATGTTATCGAGATAATTTCCTCCTCCATTTTTTTTTTATGTTGCCTCCCCTCCATGCCCATTATCATCTGATGTCCTTTTTAAAAGGCTTTTCGTTCCCAGTTTTGTAGTCTACACTGCCAGCTAAAAAGCAGATGAAAAGAAAGGAATGGGCTCTCTGGAGTACTAAGTATCCACCAACAATAATTTGGGAACAGAAAATGCTTTGGAGACATTTTACAATGGTAATTTCAGATACAAAAGTTTTTTAAAAACGATAAAAGTTAGGTTTGCTGGCTTGGGTATCATAGCATATTAGTTTCATTTGAAATACCTTTAATAATTATTTACAATAACTTTATTTATAGAAATAAAGTAACCCAGTATTATGAGCAACTTATTAGAGATTTTTAAGGTCGAGAATTCTAAGTTTCCATCTAATATACAAAAAGAACATATAAGTCAGGTGGGAAATTTGAGCTTCCTAGCCTATATATATATATATATATATATATATATATATATATATATACACACACATATATATATATATATATATCAACAAAACTGGCATTCTATATAAATTATTATATTTTCTTCTTATCACAGTATTTACAGAATGAATGGTAAGCAGGTATAGGTGGTGGTATGCTAATCGATGTTCAACAACTGGGTCTCTGGTGGGGATGCCTGATGTCTCTGTCTATGCCAGTTTCTGTGGTGTAAATATTCCCAAAACAGCCAGTTCCAAATCACAAACCTAACATCACTGAATGTGGAAGTTAGAAAGAGATAAGAACATCAGCTCTCCAAAAGAAAGCTCCAGTACAACACTGGATGTAAAGGATGTAAAAATATTTTCAATATCAGAGATAACATTCTATGCCACAAGTTACTTCCGAAGGTTTTCTTTAAGAAATAATGACATTGATTGTATAGACTAGCACATGGGAACAAACTAAAATGTTGAAACACCTTTACAGCATAAGATGGCTGTTTGCGGTCAACAAAGCTGTGAGGAAAAGAGCAAGGTGTTCCTGAGTGCTCTCGCCTGAAAGACCTGCTTATAAGGCTGGTTGCTGCTGGCTTCTGGGAATGTGGAATTCAGGAAGGCACCTTCCACCTAAGAGTAGATCACAGTTATCTAAATTGTGCCAGTAATATGATTTACTTTAAACACCTGCTTTCTTTTTGGGAGTCTGGAATTTAAGAATATGATAAATAGAGACTACTTATGTGACCAGCCCCCTACAGACTATGAACATTCAATCTATAATGAGTTTCTAATAGACAACGTTTTACATGTGCTGTCACAACTTTGGGCTGGGAGAGTTAAGCATGTTCTCCTACTGGGAGAGGACTCTTGGAAGCTTGTGCCTGCTTTCCCCCAGACTTCATTCTACATGCTTTTGCTGATTTTTCTTTGTATCTTTTCACTAATATATCAGAGCAGTGAGTCCTCTTAGCAAATCACTAAACCTAGGAGTGGTCTTGGGGGCCCCTGACCTAAGAGTATTAAGTCATTTCTTCAGAAACTTATTGGCCATGCACAATCCCATGTCATCAAAAGATGGGGAGTGGGGGCACAAAGAAGGATAAAAGAAAATAACTGCTCTTACAGTTTTCCATCAACTGTAGTCAACAAATATCAATAGATATTTTCCATCAACTCCAATCTAGACAACTATATTCAATATACCAAATCTGCTTTGAAAAGTCATCCAGAATGTACAAAGGTTACAGAACACTACAGTTGAATTTCTTTCCAGATCAAGATTTAGAAAGACATTCTTTCACTTAAGGTGGCTCTCTTTAGTATTTATGCTCATAGTGTGCGGTTCACTAGAAGCCACTTGCTCATATATCCACCAGCAAGTGTTGCTATGCATTTTATTTTGTAGTGGATAGTAGGATAACCATATAATTTATTGTCCCAATTTTTAAAACTGAGAGGGAACGTTAGGAATATTTATGCCAGAAAAAATATGTATAAACTGTTCTTTACAAGACAAAGGGAACTGTAAAGTCATCCTACTAAAAAACCAAGTTAATTTCTTAAGAAAATCATATAGTTCTGCAGATACTTAAATTCCTCCCCAACCACAATAAGCTACCTACATCAACTTACGATAAACTTAAGAAAAAGCTTCATGTGATATTTGTCAAATCACCTGCAAAGGAGAAAGATTTAAGCTGGACTCTGAAAAATGAAGAGATTTAAAGCAGGTGGAGATAAAAGGAGAGGAATTTGAAAGAGGGAATAGAGTCAAGGAAAGTTATGTTTCAGTAGATTGCACGGTTTAGAATAATAAGAACTGAGAATTATCGCATAAGATAGAATGAGCACAAACTTCATCATATAGATGGGACAGAAACTTGAGAAGACATTGATTTGTCAAAGGAGCATTTCAAGAAGATTAAAGTAGGGATAGTGTTGGATATACTGATCAAAAGGCAGGGCTGGGTGATTTAATGATAAAACAGCACTTATTTGATAGGGATAAAGGTGTTTATAAATCCCAGTAAGAAAAGGAAGTTGAAAGATGTGGGTGTGAGAAGCAAGGGGTGAGAAAAAGCTAAAGATAAATTTGATCACAAGAAATAATGTCAGCATTAACAGAGAATTAAAGCAATGAGAAGTAGGAGCAAATCTGCGAAAATCATGTTGTGAAATTTCACACATTCATTAAGAAGTGATAGTCTGAAGTCCTGGGAACCAGCAGCAGGCAGTGCAGCTGGCCAGGCGTGATGAAATCATGACCCAGGAGACATCCATTAGGATGTTACAGAGGGTACAGAAGAAGAGATTTCAGGACACAGAGACTATAATAACAGAGGCATGAAGGTAGAATTGAAGGGATTCCCTTCATTTAGGAAGTGGAGATAAGAGGAACCTGTTGAAAGACTTTAGTGATACATGGAAAACGAAAATCTGACTTTCTACAAGAAACTCTTTTTATCGTTTCTTTTCTGGATTATAGAAGAACTATTCATTATTGTAAGCTTAGTTATTATTCATTATCATAACATAAATCTAAAAATATGAATTATACTCCAAATATTAATATCTTGATATGTAACACACAAACTTAAACCTGAAAAATACTATATATTCTGCTTTAAACTCTAATTTTTTCCCCAATTTAATCTAATGAATATTGTTCAATGTCTTTACATGATTTGCAAATAAATTTTTTACAATCATGTTACATTCCATTTTCATGAAGCTATATTGGTATATTTACTCCAATCATTCATTTGTGCCACTTCTGATGTTTCTGAATTTTTACACTGTGAATAACATCAACATATTTATACAATTTGGTTTTTTGCTCATGACTGATCATTCCTCTTAAGTAAATTCTGATCAATATAAATCATTTCAATTATCTTGCTCATTTAAACTTTGTTGAAAAAGTAGCCAAATTTACCTCAGGACTGACTGAAAGAGTTTATGTTCTCATCAGAAAAGCAAAAGTATACTTAGTTTCTCATACTTTCACTATGTATGCTATCTTCTCATAAGTCACAATACTATCCTGCTGCAATTACTAAATTGCATCATTTTCTTAGGACATATGACATTGGAACTTAAAACGCTTATACAAAAAAAGACACTTAAAATGCTTATAATGGTTTATATTTCTTCTTTGATGAAATGCCCTTTTATATTCTTTTAAAAACTTCTTAAATTTAAAAAAAAAAAAAAACAAAACAAAACTTCTTAGGGCAGCCCCGAGGGCTCAGCGGTTTAGCACCACCTTCAGTCCAGGGCTTGATCCTGAAGACCCAGAATCAAGTAACATGTCAGGCTCCCTGCATGGAGCCTACTTCTCCCACTGCCTGCGTCTCTGCCTCTCTCTCTCTTTCCCTCTCATGAATAAATAAATAAATAAAATCTATAATAAACAAAAAAAAATTTAATTTTTAATTTCAATTAACATACAGGTATACAATTCAGTGATTCAACAATTCCATACATCACCCAGGGCTCATCAAACAAGCGCACTCCTCGATTCCTATAACCTATTATCACTCACCCTCCTGCTTACTTCTCCTATGGTAGCAGTCAGTTTCTTCTCTGTAGTTAAGAGTTTGATTCGTGTGTGTGTGTCTTTTTCACCTTTGCTTTTTCTTTATTTTATTTAATTAATTTGTTGTATATATTTTTTATTAGAGTTTGATTTGCCAGCATAGAGCATAATACCCAGTGCTCATCCCGTCAAGTGCCCCCCTCGGTGCCCATCACCCAGTCACCCCATCACCCCCCAGAACCCCTTCAACTACCCCTTGTTCCTTTCCCAGAGTTAGGTGTGTCTCATGCTCTGTCACCCTCACTGATATTTCCCACTCATTTTCTCTCCTTTCCCATTTAATCCTGTTCACTATTTTTTATATTCCCCAAATGTATGAGACCCTATAATGTTTGTCCTTCTCCGATTGACTTATTTCACTTAGCATAATACCCTCCAGTTCCATCCACATTGAAGCAAATGGTGGGTATTTGTCGTTTCTAATGGCTGAGGAATATTCCATTGTATACAGAGACCACATCTTCTTTACCCATTCATCTTTCGATGGACACCGAGGCTCCTTCCACAGTTTGGCTATTGTGGACATTGCTGCTATAGACATCAGGGTGCAGGTGTCCCGGCGTTTCACTGCATCTGTATCTTTGGGGTAAATCCCCAACAGTGCAATTGCTGGGTCGTAGGGCAGGTCTATTTTTAACTCTTTGAGGAACCTCCACACAGTTTTCCAGAGTGGCTGCACCAGTTCACATTTCCACCAACAGTGCAGGAGGGTTCCCCTTATCCACATCCTTTCCAACATTTGTGGTTTCCTGCCTTGTTAATTTTGCCAATTCTCACTGGTGTGAGGTGGGATCTCATTGTGGTTTTGATTTGTATTTCCCTGATGGCCAGTGATGCAGAGCATTTTCTCATGTGCTTGTTGGCCATGTCTATGTCTTCCTCTGTGAGATTTCTGTTCATGTCTTTTGCCAATTTAATGATTGGATTGTTTCTTTGCTGTTAAGCTTAAGAAGTTCTTTATAGATCTTGGATACTGGCCCTTTATCTGATACATCATTTGCAAATATCTTCTCCCATTCTGTAGGTTGTCTTTTAGTTTTGTTGACTGTTTCTTTTGCTGTGCAAAAGCTTTTTATCTTGATGAAGTACCAATAATTCATTTTTGCTTTTGTTTCTCTTGCCTTCATAGATGTATCTTGCAAGAAGTTACTGTGGCCAAGTTCAAAAAGGGTGTTGCCTGTGTTCTCCTCTAGGATTTTGATGGATTCTTCTCTCACATTTAGATCTTTCATCCATTTTGAGTTCATCTTTATGTATGGTATAAAAGATTGGTCTAGTTTCATTCCTTTGCACGTGGCTGTCCAATTTTCCCAGCACCATTTATTGAAGAGACTGTCCTTTATCCAGTGGATAGTCTTTCCTGCTTTGTTAGTTGACCATAGAGTTGAGGGGCCATTTCTGAATTCTCTATTCTGTTCCATTGATCTATGTGTCTGTTTTTGTGCCATTACCACACTGCCCTGATGACCACAGCTTTGTAGTACAACCTGAAATCTGGCATTGTGATGCCCCTGGGTCTAGTTTTCTCTTTCAATAGCCCCCTGGCTATTCGGGGTCTTTTCTGACTCTACACAATCTTGGTCCAACTCTCTGAAGAAAGTCCATGGCATTTTGATAGGGAACTGCATTAAATGTGTAAATTGCCCTGGGTAGCATTGACATTTTCACAATATTTATTCTTCCAATCCATGAGCATGGAATGTTTTTCCATCTCTTTGTGTCTTCCTCAATTTCTTTCAGAAGTGTTCTGTAGTTTTTAGGGTATAGATCCAACCTCTTTGATGAGGTTGATTCCTAGGGATCTCATGCTTTTGGGTGCAATTATAAATAGCATTCACTCCTTAATTTCTCTTTCTTCACTCTCATTGTTAGTGTATGGAAATGCCACTGACTTCTGGGCATTGATTTTGTATCCTGCCACACTGCTGAATTGCTGTATGAGTTCTAGCAATCTTGGGGTGGAGTTTTTTGGGTTTTCTACGTACAGTATCATGTCATCTGCAAAGATGGAGACTTTGACTTCTTCTTTGCCAATTTGAATGCCTTTTATTTCTCTTTGTTGCCTGGTTGCTGAGGCTAGGACTTCCAGTACTATGTTGAATAGCAGTGGTGAGGGAGGACATCCCTGTCTTATTCCTGATCTAAGGGGAAAGGCTCCCAGTGCTTCTCCATTGAGAATGATATTTGCTGTGGGCTCTTCGTAGATGGCTTTTAAGATGTTGAGGAATGTTCCCTCTATCCCTACACTCTGAAGAGTTTTGATCAGGAATGGATGCTGTATTTTGTCAAATTCTTTCTCTGCGTCTATTGAGAGGGTTATATGGTTCTTGTTTTTTCTTTTGGTGATATGATCTTTCATGCTGATTCCTTTACGAGTGAAGCAATCAACAAACCAGCCTTGTGTCCTGGGATAAATCCCAATTGGTCATGGTGAATAATTTTCTTAATGTACTGTTGGATCCTATTGGCTAGTATCTTGTTGAGAATTTCTGCATCTGTGTTCATCAGAGATAATGGTCTATAATTCTCCTTTTTCGTGGGGCTTTGTCTGGTTTTGGAATTAAGGTGATGCTGGCCTCACAGAATGAGTTTTGGAAGTACTCCATCTATTTCTATATTTCGGAACAGCTTTAGTAGAATACGTATTTTTTCATCTTTACATGTTTGATAGAATTTCCCTGGAAGCCAACTGGACTTTTGTGTCTTGGGAGGTTTTTGATGACTGCTTCAATTTCCTCACTGGTTATTGGCTTGTTCAGGTTTTCTATTTCTTCCTGTTCCAGTTTTGGTAGTTTGTGGTTTTCCAAAAATGCATCCATTTCTTCTAGATTGCCTAATTTATTGGAATATAGCTGCTCATAATAGGTTTTTAAAATTGTTTGTATTTCCTGGGTATTGATTGTGATCTCTCCTTTTTCATTTGTGATTTTATTAATTAGAGTCTTTTCTCTTTTGTTTTTAATAAGGCTGCCTAATGGTTTATCTATCTTAATTCTTTCAAAGAACCCACTCCTGGTTTTGTTAATCTGTTCTACAGTTCTTTGGGTCTCTATTTCATGGAGTTCTGCTTGAATCTTTATTAACTCTCTACTTCTGCTTGGTGTAGGTTTTATTTGCTGTTCTTTCTCCAGTTCCTTTAGGGTTAGCTTGTGTATTTGAGTTTTTTCCAATTTTTTGAGGGATGTTTTTATTGTGATGTATTTCCATTTCAGACTGCTTTTGCTGTATCCTAAAGATTTTGAACAGTTATATCTTCATTTTCATTAGTTTCCATGAATCTTTTTAATTCTTCTCTAATTTCCTGGTTGACCCTTTCATCTTTTAGAGGATGGTCTTTAGTACCCAAGTGTTTGAATATCTTCCAAATTTCTTCTCGTGATTGAGTTCAATTTTCAAAGCATTGTGTTCTGAAAATATGCAGAGGACAATCCCAATCTTTTGATATCGGTTAAGACCTGATTTTTGACCCAGTATGTGGTCTATTCTGGAGAAAGTTCCATGTGCACTTGAGAAGAATGTGTATTCAGTTGCGTTTGGATGTAAAGTTCTATAAATATCTGTGAAATCCATCTGTTCCAGTGTATCATTTAAAGCTCTTGTTTCTTTGGAGATGTTGTGCTTAGAAAAATCAGTCATTTGCAGAAAGTGCCATGTTGAAGTCTCCCAGTATTATGTAAAACTATCTAAGTGTGTCTTTACTTTGGTTATTAATTGTTTGATATACTTGGCAGCTCCCACATTAGGGGCCTAAATATTCATGATTGTTAGGTCCTCTTGTTGGATAGATCCTTTAAATATGATATAGTGTCCCTCTTAATCTCTTACGAGAAGTCTTGGGACAAACTTTAATTTATCTGATATGAGGATTGCTACCCCTGCTTTCTTTTGAGGACCATTTGAATGGTAAATGGTTCTCCAACCTTTCATTCTCAGGCTGGAGGTGTCCTTAGGTCTAAAATGAGTCTCTTGTAGACAGCAAGTAGATGGGTTTGCTATTTTATCCAGTCTGAACCCCTGTGTCTTTTGATGGGGTCATTAAGCCCGTTCACGTTCAGAGTTACTATTGAAAGATATGAATTTAGTGTCATCATGATACCTATTCAGTCTCTGTTTTTGTGGATTATTTCTTTGGGCTTCCTCTTTCTTCCCCTTTAATATTTCTTGCACAGCTAGCTTGGTGGTCACATATTCTTTCGGTTTCTGCCTATCTTGGAAGCTCTTTATGTCTCCTTGTATTCTGAATGACAGCCTTGCTGGATAAAGTATTCTTGGCTGCATGTTCTTCTCATTTAGGACCCTGAATATATCCTGCCAGCCCTTTCTGGCCTGCCAGGTCTCTGTGGAGAGGTCTGCTGTTACCCTAATACTCCTCCCCATTTAAGGATCTCTTGTCTCTTGCTGCTTTAAGGATTTTCTCTTTATCTTTGGAATTTGTAAGTATCACTATTAGATGTGAAAGTTTTGAACGGTTTTTATTGATTTTAGGGGGGATGTCTCTACCTCCTGGATCTGAATGCTTGTTCCCCTCCACAAGTTAGGGAAGATTAGATTGTTTCTTTTGTGGTGAGTTCTTCTATCTAGTCATTTTGCTCAGTGCAGCGGGCTAAAAACGAGTTGTATTGGAAAAAGGAAGAAAAAAAAAAAAAAAAAGAAAAGAAACCTAACCAAACCAAAACAAAAGCAAGGAGGAGTATCCTCTGGTTCTATATACTGTAAATCCCTCGACCTCCCCTGGAGCTTTCCAGCAATACTCGGCCAAGAACTTGTTCTTCCCCTTACCTTCCAGCTGGTCTTCTGGAGGGACGGACCTGCTGTGCTGATTCTCCTGTGTGTGCCCTTGGGGGAGATGCCCCTCCCCCCACCAGGTGCAGGCTCAGTGGGAGCTGTTTATCCTGTGAGGCCTTTGTTTCCTGGGGGCCCCGCTTTGTCCCTGGCACAGGGGGACAGCAGGAGGAACAACACTGGCAGCGACCAGCTCTCCAGCCCTGGAGTCAGCTCCCGCAGTAAGTCCCGCAGCTCCCAGTCCACACTGGCCTGGATGCTCCTGGCGCGGGCGGGTGCTGACCTCCATAGCTTGGGGGCGCCCGGCGCTGGCAGGAGAGTCCTTGCTGTCCTGTGCCCTCCCCACCTCTGCCAACCCCAGGGTGAGTGCAGGATCCTGCCCTGCGTCCGCTGGGCGCCCTGGGATCCCTGGCACTGCTGGCATTGCGTGCGGGGCCACGGCTCTTAAAGGCAGCAGCGCACAGACCCCTCCCGCAGGAGCCGCTGCCTGAGCTTCTCCCGAGGCCCCTCCAGGAGCGCTGCAGCCCTTTCCCGAGCTTGTCCGGTGTATGCAGGCTCTTCCCCGGCGCACCTCCCTGTTAGTGCCCCTGGGGGCCAGGAGGCCCCACCGCCCCTCCTGCAGTTCTGCCCAGTTTCCCTGCTGAGCGCCTTTCTGTCCAGGAAGGAAACGGTGCCGATTTTTAACGTTCCTGCTTCTCCAGGCCTGGGCTCTCCTGTCCTGTCCTGGAGGCTCTGGCCCCAGGGCCTTAGCCCGGCTCCTCGCCGGGCCCCTCCCCCACTGGATTCTTTTTTACTTTTCTTCCTCCTTCCTACCTTGCTAGAAGGCAAACTCTCTTCTCTGTAGCGTTCCATACAAATTTTATGATTATTTGCACTATTATTTCCTGTGAAAAATGCTGTATCTTGATGGGGATTTCATTGAATTTGTAGATTGCTTTGAGTAGTATACACATGTTAACAATATTTGTTCTTCCAATCCATGAGCACAGACTGTCTTTGCATTTCTGTCATCTTCAATTTCTTTTAGCAGTGTTTTTAGTTTTTAGAGTACAGGTTTCATCTTTGGTTAGGTTAATTCCAGGTATCTTATTTTTGGTGCAATTGTAATGAGATTTTTTAAAGATTTTATTTATTTATTTGAGAGAGAGAGAGAGCATTAGAGAGAGAGAGCATAAGCAGGGAGGAGGAGTAAAGGGAGAAGCACACTCCTTGCCAAACAGGAAGCCTGATGCAGGACTCAATCCCAGTACCCTGAGATCATGACCCAAGCTGAAGGCAGACGCTTAACCACCTGAGCCCAGGTGTACCAAGATTTTTTTCTTAATTTCTCTTTTTGCCTCTTAATTATTGTATAAAAATGCAATAGATTTCTGTGCATTATTTTTTGTATCATGGGACTTTATTGAATTTGTTTATCAGTTCTAGTAGTTTTTAATGGAGTCTTTCTGGTTTTCTATATAGAGTACTGGGTCATGTGCAAATAGTGAAAGTTTCACTTCTTCCTTACCAATTTGGATGCCTTTTATTTCTTTTTATTGTCTAATTGCTGTGACTAGGACTTCCAGACTCTGCTGAATTAAAGTGGTGAGAATGGACATCATTGTCTTGTTCTTGATCTCAGGGAAAAAGTTCTCAGTTTTTCCCCATTAAGGATAATATTTGCTGTGGATTTTTCCTAAATGGCCTTTATTATGTTGAGGTATGTATTCCCTCTAAACCCATTCACAAATGGGTGTTGTACTATGTCAAACGATTTTTCTGCTTCCATTAAAATGATCATATGGTTCTTACTGACATAATATATGATGTTGATTGATTTGTGAATACTGAACCAGCCTTGCATCCCAGGAATAAATCCCACTCAGTTGTGGTAATGATTTTTTAATGGATTGTTGACTTCTGTTTGCTAGTATTTTGTTGAGGATTTTTGTATCTATGTTTATCAGAGATATCGGCCTGTAGTACTCGTTTTCTGTGTGTGGTGTTGTTATCTGGTTTTGGTATCAGGGTAATGCCGTCCTCCTAGAATAAATCTGGACATTTTCCTTCCTTTTCTATTTTTTTTTGGAATACTTTGAGAAAAATAGATATTAACTATTCGTTAATGTTTGGTAGAACTTTCCTGTGAAACTATCTGATACTGGATTTTAGCTTTGAGAATTTTTTGATTACTGATTCAATTTGTTTTCTGGTTATAAATCTGTGCAAATTTCCCATTTCTTCGTGGTTCAGTTTTGGTAGGTTACATGTTGCTAGGAATTTATACATTTCTTCCAGGTTGTCCAATTTGTTAGCATATAGTTTTTCATAATATTCTCTTATTATTGTTAGTATTTCTGTAGTGCCAGTTGTTATCTCCCCTCTCTCATTTGTGATTCTGTTTAGTACTTTCTCTTTCTTCTTGAGAAGTCTGGCTAAAGTTTTATCAATTTTATTGACGTTTTTTTAAAGAACTAGCTCCTGGTTTCAAGTATTTGTTCTATTGCTTTTTTGAAGTTTCTATATCATTTATTTCTGCTCTAATCTTTAATATTCCCTTCTTTCTGCTGGTTTTGGGTTCTGTCTCATGTTCTTTTTCTAGTTGTAATGTTAGGTTGTTTGAGACTTCTTGCTTCTTCAGGTAGGTCTGTATTGCTGTAAACTTTCCTCTTAGAACTGCTTTTGCTGCATCCAAAAGGTTTTGAACTATTGCGTTTTCATCTTGTTTATGTGTGCTTTTTAATTTCTTCTTTGATTTCTTGCTGGATTCATTCATTGTTTGGTAGCATGTTACTTACCCCCCATGCATGGGTGGTCTTTCCAAATATTTTCTTGTGGTTGACCTCTAGCTTCATAGTGTTGTGATCAGAAAACATTCATGGTATGAATTAGATCTTTTTGAATTTGTTGAGGTTTGTTTTGTGGGCTAATATGTGATCTATCCTGGAGAACGTTCCATGTGCACTTGAAAAGACTGTGTATTCTGCTATTTCAGGATGGAATGTTCTGAATGTATCTGTGAAATCCATCTGGGCCAGTGTGTCATTCAAAGCCATTGTTTCCTTCCTGAATTTCTGTTTAGATGACTTGTGAATTTAGGTAAGTATTGTTGTTGCATTCTATCACCATCAATTTGTTCCTTTATGTTTGTTATTAATCATTTTGTGTATTGGGGTGCTCACATGTTGGGTGCATAAGTATTTACAATTGTTATATCTTCTTGATGGACTGTCCCTTTTATTATTATTATATAGTGTCTTTCTTTGTCTCTTGTCACACTATTTGTTTTTTAAAGTTTTGTCTGATATAAGTATTGCTACTCCACTCCTGCTACTCACTTTCAATCTGCAGGAGTCTTTCGGTCTAAAATGAGTCTCTTGTAGACAGTATATTGATGGGTCTCGCTTTTTTATCCATTCTGTCGTATTGCCTTTTGATAGTGTGCATTTCATATATTTACATTCAAAGTAATTACTTGTAAATATGTACTTATCGCCATTCTATTACTGTTTTGTGGTTGTTTCTCAAGATTTATCTGATCCTCTGTCTCTCTTTCATGGTTTGCTGGTTTTCTTTAGTGATATATTTGGATTTCTTTCTCTTTATTCCTTGCATATGTATTAATGGTTTTTGATGTGTGGTTTTTTAAAAGATTTTATTTATTCATAAGAGACACACAGAGAGAGGCAGTGACACAGGCAGAGGTAGCGGCAGGCTCTCTGTGGGGAGGGAGCCTGATGCAGGACTTGATCTCATGACCTGAGCCAAAGGCAGAAGCTCAACTACTGAGCCATCCACGTGCTCCATTGATTTGTGTTTACCATTAGCCTTGTATATAACATCTGCATATAGGAATCTGTATTAAGATGAATCCATTCTTACTCCCCTCCTCCCCATGTTTTAGGTACATGGTATCTCGTTTCACAGCATTAATTTTGTGGGTCCTTGACTGAGACTTTATAAAAAATATTCATTTTTACTGCTTTATTTTTTGTTCCCTTCCTTCATACTCCCACTTATTTATGGTCTTTCCTTTCCAACAAAGAGCTCCCTTCAGTATTTCTTGCAGGGCTGGTTTACTGATAATAAACTCTTCTAGCTTTTATTTGTCTGAGAAACTCTTTATTCTCCTTCTAATTGAATTGAATGATAGCCTAGCTAGCTAGAGTATTCTTGGCTGCACATTTTTCCCATGCAGCACTGTGAATGTATCATGCCACTCCCTTTTGGCTTGGAAAGTTTCTGTTGAAAAATCCATTTATTTTTATCACTGTATTTGCCATTTTTATTACAATATGTCCTGGTGTGGATCTGTTTCTGTTGATTTTGTTGGTAGTTCTCTGTGCTTCTTGGGTCTGGGTATCTGTTTCCTTACCAGATTAGGGAAGTTTTTAGCTATTATTATGTTGAATTAGTTTTCTGCCCCCTTTTCTCTGTTTTCTACTGCGACTTCCATAGTAATGTTATTATGTTTAATTGAGTCACTGAGTTCCCTCAGTTTATTCTCATTTTACATAATTCTTTTTTTTTGTTGCTGTTGTTCAGCTTGATTACTTTCCATTACTTTGACCTCTAGGTCATTAATTTGTTCCTCTGCTTCTTCCATCATGCTATTCATTCCACCAAACATGCTTTTTACTTCATTTATTGAGTCCTTTATCTCCGCTATGTTATCCCTTATCTCTGTGTTAAGGGTCTCACTCATATCCTCCAGTCCTTTTCTCAAGTCCAATAGGTATCTTTATGTTCATTACTTTAAATTCTCTATCAGCCTTGTTACTTACATGCTTCATTTAGATCTCTGGCCATGGCCTTGTCCTGTTCTTTCATTTGGGACAAATTTTTCTGTCTTCTCATTTTAGGAAAGTCAGCTACATCTCTTGTTTTTGAGGGTAATGGCCTTATAAAGACGAGGTCCTGCAGTGCTCTATGTAGTGTCCCCTGTTCCCCAAGGCCTGGAACTTCTGGGAGTATCTCCAATGTGTGCTGCACATGCTCTGCTGTTGTGTCCTGGCTGCTTTATCCTTCAGGCCAGTCATCTACAGAGGTTTCTTTGCCTGTTGTGGGCAGTGTTTGGTCCCTGTCTGAATGTGGTGTGTTTTAACTAGATGTGTTCTAGTCTGCTTGTGAAATGAGATATACTGTTACTGCTGCCAGAACCTAGCTCCAGAAAACTCCTGCCTTTGGGGATGCAGTGTTGGCAAAGATTTTGGCTAATCTTCTGCAGGTGGCGTCCTGCTGTTCTGGGACCAAGGCAAGCACAACTGGAAGGGCAGTTCCACTAGAGCATGGGGGGCAGGGCTTGGGTAAGCAATGTAGGTAGTGTCTGCCCCACAGTGGTTCCCACAGGTGGCTCTGAGACTATGCTAAAGGGTGGGGGAGGGAAATGGTGTCTGTCAGGTCCTTTGTTCCTAGAGGGGTCTCTTTGTGAAGCTGCATCTCTGGGACATGCTCCAAGATGAGCAAACAACCTCTCCACTGGGTGCCTCAGGTGCTCTTCAGGTCACTGTATGTCCACAGGCTCTTTGCTCCACCTCTATAAGAGCAGTACCATTGCCTCCGGGCTCTCCAGGAGCCAAGCCTGCTGACCTTTAGAACTCCAAGCTGTAAGCCCCACTAGTTGCTGGAACTCACAAAATTAGAAATTTGGCTCCTCTCACTTTCCAAGTCCACTGCTACAGGAATTCATTTTCACAGTGTGTTTCCCCCAAGTGTTAGTCTGTCTCTTGCCCTTCTCCACAACCATGGCTCCCCTTGTCCTGACTGCAATGGCCACAATCCATTCTTTCCCAAACTGTGTCTCTGCACTTCCTGCCTTTTTTCATGTGGCCTCTTCTCTACTTTTAATTGTGGAGTTTGTTCCACAAGTCTTTGGATCAATTTCTGGTGTGTTTAGCATGATTTAATAGCTATCTAGTTAATTTGTGGGATGAGGCAAGCCTAAGATCCTCCTATTCTGCCACCATCTTTCCTTCCATTCTCTGCCCTTTCAAATTCTCACTTCCTTATTTTTCCACAGAAGACTTTTTCACACCGATTTGCAAATGCAACTTGTATAAAAGTGATGGTAATTCTGTGTCACACGTTGTACAAATTCCCAAGCACTTAGCCTTTTGATTTGATTTAATATTTTTTGAATTAAAATTATTTTGATACATTCTAGTCTTTCTATATTTCCTTTATGATCTCTTCCTCTTATTTCATATTTTGAAAGAAATTATCCAATTACACATCAAATTTTACTTCTTTTCATTTACTATAAAGTCTATAATTTTAATAAGTCTGTTTCTAATTATGCTTATACTCTAATGATCTATCAAATTGATGGTCTTGTAGCTTTACCAGCACAAGGTAATCCCAAATTCAGTCCTGAAAATGGGGAACCACTTATTTCCCATGAACAAATCAACAAGGAGTCAGCTGTGCAAGTGAGAAGGCACAGAGCAGTCTTTCTGAAAACAATAAGCTGGGTACTGACAGAAGTACCAGAGTTACTCTGGAAAAGGACGGAGGTTACAGAATTAAACACATGTATGGCAGCATCTCTCTACAACAGGTTTGATTCCTGGAAGGGTAGAGGGAAAAAAAACAAGGCACATTTTTTTCTTGTCTACATTATGTCTTCTGAGGAGCTGCTCTGGCACAATTTGTGTTCTCCTGTGGGCTATGAAGTCTGGAAAAGAAATATGTGCCTGTGTGCACGTGTGTAGTGGGGCAAGTAGAGGATGCTACTAATCATATTATAGTTTTTTCCAGGCTCAACTAAGTATAGAATCAGAACAGATATATTCTTTTGTACCATAGCCTAAACAATTTAGGGTCACTAACAAGCCAATACAGAATTAGATTGACAGGGAAAATTGAAGCATATCCTCTAGAGAATTTTAAAATTAAGATACAGTTAGCATGTCTTTGATGGTTTAAGCAATGTCTAAGTGTGGCCTCTCATATCACCAAGAATCTGAAGAACATATAAGCCTTTAGAGACCCTAAAAAAACACTGCTGATTTAAAGGCAGTATATTTTTAAAATGGCACCTGGCCATAGCCCTTGATATGGCAGATGGTAGTGTACTGGTGATAATTAGGGGAGCCTTTCTTCACATGACTAACATCTACACAGTGCATTCTCTCCTAGGTTTCTTATAGTGTAATGCCCAAAGAGGTACATGAGCATTAAAGAAGTTTGGAACATGTGAACATAATATTAAGTTACAATACAGTATTTCATAAGAGTAGATATGTCTATGAAAATTCAAAATATGATTTTTCTTAATGACAATTTTTTTCACTCTATCAATTTAGCCAGAAAAATCTTTCCCTCAGCACAAATTGTATATTAATGTATCCTATTTTAATAATAAGTGTTAATAATAAGGTACTTGTTATGACGAACATATGTTTAAATATCATATATTCCCAATATTAAACTTTATTTTAAAAAAGTTTTTAAATGAAGAAATTCAGTCCTTCATTGAGAATATAAGAGGACAGAAAAAAGGAAACAGAAGTAAAAGTAACCCTCCCAAGCCTTTTGACTGTAGTTCACTGTATTCAAACACCAACTGGTCAAGCGTGCCTGGTAGGTAAACACGGAGGTAAGGCAAATAAGAAAAGGAATAGGGGAGCAGAGAACCAGATTGATTTTGATAAGCAATGCAGTAAGGTAGATGGCTTTGCTAAAAAGATTAGAAGGAGGGATTGAAAGAGGTTCTTGACTATGATACCTAGAAGTAGAGACAGAAGAGAAAGAAGAGACTTATACCTTGGTAAGAGGATTACTCTGTTTTACTACAGTTAAAAACTACCAATGAGAATAAATATTTCAGAAAAAAAGAAGAAATGGGCTGCTTAAATGCAAAGATGTGAAAATATCTGTTGACTTGTTTTTTAAGAAAACTGATATAAAATAGAGATTTTAAAATGTGTAATTGTGTATATATTTTCCTCTTAATGCAAAAACAGTATCTTAAAAGGAGATATTTTTTAAAAAACTATTTCATCAGTTTGATAGGTCCTGCTGTCGAAAAATTGCCCAATAAGAAGAAAAGAAAAAAAATCTTATTTCATTCTTTCTCAACATTGTATGAAAGAACTCGTCTTTTACTGGGAACTATTAATATTAAGGGTCATAAAGCATGTGAAATGCTCAGCACAGGGTCTATCCACTGTAAGTGCTCAATTAATTCTTAATGTCATCATTTTATAAAGAGCAGCAGATTCTGAGATACTACCACCTTTGGAAATATGGACTTCACATAACTTAATGCTAATGTTCTTTTCACATTTTGAGTGGAAAGCTTACCTCTTGCAAATGAGATTCCTTTTTCTTTGCAGACAAATTTAAATGTTTATCAAGAATAGAATAGTACTTTTCACTCTCCTTGTCAAACTTCTTCTTTCCATCCTAGGGGTAACAATAACAACAAAACATTCTAATTCAAGAATAAAACTGAATTCTTAACATTCCCATCAAATATCCAATATAAGTATTTTATAAAAACTTAGTGAGCTCCAACAATGTATAAAACTTGACAGCGTAAGAAAAAGGATGTGAAAACAAGTCATTTGAATATGTATTCAAACGTATTCAGATATTCTCAAAAAAGTTCATGAAGCTACAGCATGGAGGGAGGCAGGCTGGCTACAGTAGGATCCCTCTGAGAACTTTGGAATTCTCACCAGGAGATTCTGATCTAGTACGTCTGAAATAGGACCAAGAGAAAATGTCTCATTTTATGCTCTTTGGTGGTGTTGATGAGTTAATCTATAATTACGTTAGAGAACCACTCACACAGATTCTTTTCAGGACATCATTATTTCCCAGCTACAGAAAGATATTTCAAACAGTTTATTCTTGATGGGGGGAAAACAGGTAACATGAAATAATTAAAAGATGGTTCAAAGTCAAACCAAAAAGATTAACAACAACTTTATCATACACTCATCATAAACCTAATAGCTGATCTTTATTTATCCTAAAATTGCATTGTTTTATAGGGAAAACTATAACCAGGCTGGCCTTTTGGGGAGGAGGAGGACAACTTTACCTTCCATCTTGTGGCACACTCTTATTCAAATACAAGTGGAATAAAATCCTAAAGGGGATAAGACACTCCTGGGCATATAATTTTCTCCAACTATAAATACGTTATCCACTAGGTTATTTTTTTTTTATAAGATTTATTTATCTATTTGAGAGTGAGAGAGTGAGAGAGCACAAAAGTGGGAGGGGCAGAGGGAGAGAGAATTTCAAGCAGACTCTGTTCTGAGTGTGGAGCCTGACATAGGGCTTGATCTCATGACCCCTGAGATCACGATCCCTGAGATCATGATTTGAGCCAAAATCAAGAGTTGGATGCTCAAGTGACTGCACCATCCAGGCACTCCATACCAGGTAAGTTTTTTTTTTTTTTTCCATTTGAGTCCATATGAAATAAATATTAGGCAATCACACTCATAAATTTTATTGGCCAAAGAAGTACTCTTCCTTGCTTTTATTTCAGTGTTTCTGGAAGTGCAATACCTGGACCACTTTTAATGAGAATCAAGTATTTTTAAGCCTATTCAAAATGTAAATCCCTACTTCTCCTATCCAAAGATTCAGGAATTATTATTTTAAACAAGTTCTATAAATATTATACATAATGCTTTACTTCATTATTTGCTTAAGTATTCAAAAGAGTTTAATAAAAAATAATGGATATGTGCCTATTTCACAGCAGCACATACTAAAATTGGCACAATACAAAGAAGACTAGTAGGATGTTGACATGCAAATTCATGAAGTATGCTATACTTTGGGGAAGTAGGAGATAAAGGCTTCTAGTTATGGACTGAGCTAAGTCAGCAGGATGAAAGGTACAGCATAGGTATATAGCCAATGGTACTGTAACACTGTTGTATGGTGACAGATGGTAGCTAACTTGTGGCAAGCAGGGTGTAATGCATACAGCTGTCAAATCACTATGCTGCATACCTGAAACTAATGTAACACTGCTACACACCAATACAAAAATTTTAAGAAAATAGATGGATAACTGTATAGATGGGTAGGAGGAAGAGGAGGAAAGAAAAGGAGAAAGGGAAAAGACAGGCAGGCCTCTGGCCTGTCTTTCCCACTATCTGAGGTTGTCAGATTCCAATTAATAGATCCAAGTAATTCTACTTTGATCCACTGGCACCTCTAATGTTTTTAACTCACCATGATCTAGTTCCAAATATGGAACTTTAGAAAGTTAGCTGATAAAATTACACTGAATGGGAAGAGCAAGTAGGATTGTACTGTAAAAGTTCAAGTCACTTTTAGACCATTTAAGTACTATTATGTTTGTAAATTAAAGTATTAGACCTATAAATGAGAAAGGTCAAAATTTCCAAAGGATTTTTATTCCATAAGGAGAAAATGTGGTCCTACTAGGAGAAATACAATACAAAAATCAAGAGTGGCATTCACACTCAAAAAAGGTCTACTGAGAAACTCATATCACAAAATATGGAGTAGCAGACCCAAAAGCAAGCAGAGAGGTCCACGGTTCAGGACGGGAGGAGTTTATCCTCTCTACTGTTGGAACAAGATAACCTAGATGAACATTTTACCATTTGCTCAGTGGAGCTCACTTTTCAATCTGGCATTTCATGCCCACAGTTGACCTGCCCACTCCATCTTTCAAAAAACCTCTCTCACTAGCACTTTTGAGCTCCTTTTCTTTTTTCTCTCCAGGCCATTTCTCCTTTGACATAAGTGTTCATTTTTTTCCCCAATTTCCACATATTCAAATTACAACCACTTATAGCATCCAGTTCATACAGGCCTCATTCACAAGTCCCTTCCATCAACACTCTCTCCCTTTTGGGTGCTCACAGACCTTACACTTGGGTTTCCTATGGTGTTCATGTTTCACACTGTAGCAGAGAAATTCTTATATGCTCTTTAAAAACTGAGTATTTGACAGAGTGCTCAATAAATACTTAATGAACAAGTGAAGTTCTTCCATATTACACTGGGCACCCCAGTCCCTCACAGGTACTCCATTTGTTAAAAAAAAAAAAACCCACAATATCTACGATACAGACAGAATTCTACACAATAGCTAAATTCAATCCCAACATGCAGAATCACCAGGGTGGAGGGAGGCGGTGGGCACCCAGTTGCATTATAGTATAGTACACAAGACTGACTCACTTTCATCTTATGCTACGGGACTTAAAATTTCTTTCTGTGCATAGAAGAAACTGGCGAAGAGAACACAGCTGTGGCGACAACACTAGTATCTTTGTTTTCAGTTAGCGTTTGATGGCATTTTGGGAGACATTAATTCAGTGCCAAAATATCAGCATTCCTGGCAATACAAAAATCATTCCCAGAGCACTTCTGGGACTCTTATTCAAACCCTGGTGCTTCACGTGACCAGGCCAGAAAAAAAAAAGATCTACTCAAAGATTCCAGTGATGTAGACAACAGACACATACTCAGATCTAGCATAAAATTAAAGAACTGAGTAGGCCACATGAAGGACAACTATAATGTGGGGAAGCATGTTCTTGAAAATAAAGAGCGTTTCTCCTTGAAATTCACATCTGTCCTAAAAGCCATGACAGGCACTCCTAATGTAAGACAAGTCTCATTTGGACTTAGTAACTAACTTAACAGCATATAGCTACTTCTTATCTTTTGTGTTACATGTTCTGCACATCAAGCTAAGAATCTGCTCTGAAACACATGCTGGAAGGGAAAAACAACCCATGAATCTTTATTAAATGCTGTATGTGCTTCCTGTCTTATTGTCACAGGATGACTCAAAAAAAGGAGACTACGTTACAGTGTTACATTTTCTGTAAATCCAGTTAAGTGCATTTGAACTAGGTAACCATTTAAAATGAAGTCATATATATGTGTGTGTGTGTGTGTGTGTGTGTGTGTGTGTTATGTCTGTGTGTATGTATATATATATATAAATATATATAAATATATATGTATGTATACACGTGTGATGTCTGTGTGTGTATGTATATATACATATATATTTATTTATATATATGTGTGTGTATATATATTAAAAATTTTAAAGTAGATCATGCAAAATAGCAAATTAGTCCCCAAATCCAATTTTGGCCAGCAAAAGTATAAGACAAGTTCTGGTCTGCACGCAGTTCACTTTCCAGATGACACCACCTTTACTGAAAGCACAGTGCTCATATGATATCTTAGCTTCTAGGATATTAGCAGGTGTGGTTGTGCACACCTTCACTTTATATAGCAAAGTAAGGAACGGCAGGGAAACTCCAAGTGTCAATTTTACTCCAAATTTATATATATAGCAAATAACAAACAAACAAAAAGAGTCAAATATTTATAAAAACTATAGGTCTACCAAGCAGATAAAAAATATGAAATCAAACATAATTGTTAAAAGAAGGCCAAATCAATCCCTTCCACTGACTATAAGAGAGTACCAAAGATGAAGAAGATGAAGAACAGATTCTACCACAACGTTTAGAAAATCACAAATAGAAATCCTCAAAAGGTTATCTAATTGTAAATTATATGTTTTTCCATAGAACTACTGCAAAGTTTTGTTTAAACAACTGTCAGCAACCTTTATTTTAATGTTGCCATGATATAAATGATTAAAAATTTAAAAAGTGAAAAAATGCTTTCTATTTTTTTTTTTTTAAATGTAGCACATGGGGCACCTGGGTGGCTCCATCAGTTAAGCATCTGACTCTTGATTTCAGTTTAGGTCACGATCTCAGGGTGCTGAGATCAAGCCCTAAGTCAGCCTCTATGCTGGTCATGGAGCCTGCTTAAGATTATCTCTCTCCACTCTGCTCTTTCTCTCTCTCTCTCTCTCAAAAAAAAAAAAAAAAAAAAAAGACATTTAGGATTTATACATCAGATTTTGAGACTATTTCAACATTATAATTACAAACCAAAATACTTTGAAATTTCCCATCCAACTATTTACATTCTTGTGTTAGTATTATAGCCATTAGCTAATAAGCAGTTTGTGTATATTTTGAAAAAAATTCTTCAAGTGAATGAATAACAGTAGAAAAAATAATATGAAGAATAATGATTAAAATGAATAGCTAAATTTTTTAAAAAAGATTTTATTTATTTATTCTTGAGAGACAGAGAGAGAAAGAGGCAGAGACATAGGCAGAGGGAGAAGCAGGCTCCCTGCGGGAAGCCCGATACAGGACTCGATTCCAGGACCCCGGGATCCTGCCTTGAGCTAAAGGCACTGAGAGGATAAGTTATAGCCTTGACTACCAATCATGGCTAGACTTCTTCTTAGGATTGGATTTACCCACTGATTAGAATGGCAGACCAGGGTGACATCACCATCTCTAAGTCCTAGGAGTGCTAGATGCTAGGAAATTCCAACTATATGCTGTGTAGGAGCTTCCTGAGGCCCACAGGATTCCTGGTATCCAGAAACCCAGGTTGTTGAGAATCTTAGTATAGCTTACACAGCAATGTCTCTCGGTGACTGTACCCAATCATTCCCAGTCTCCCCAACCACTGCCCACCCAGTCTTTTCTCCTCAATCTGCTGAAACATAGGCATTCCCAAGGGTCTCCTTTCTGGGTAGCTGTAACAGTATAATTCACCCACATCTCCCCCATTTCCAATTACCCCACCACTGCCACCACCAGGTGATCAGATTCATAAGGACCAAGGGTTTCATATTTGCGTTTATGAAGAACTTCTACAACCTGGAATGATTAAAAAAAACAAACAGAAATAGAAATGAGAAAAATGAAGGTATAAGACATAGAAGAGGAAAGTCCAAAGGGTAACAAGCATCTGAAGAGTTTTTTTTTTTTAAGATTTTATTTATTTATTCATAGAAATGCAGAGAGAGAGAGAGAGAGGCAGAGACACAGGCAGAGGGAGAAGCAGGCATCATCATACAGGGAGCCTGACGTGGGACTCGATCCAGGGTCTCCAGGATCACGCCCTGGGCTGCAGGCGGCGCTAAACTGCTGTGCCACCGGGGCTGCCTTGAAGAGTTGTTAAAACTTATTAGGAATTAAGAAGAAAGTAAATTAAAATATTGGAACATCACATTATGTCAGATATTGGCCAAGAGTTAGAAGGCTGCATTAAGGTACTTGTTGAGGAGTGTGGAGATACAGGAACTCTTAGATATTATTGGTGAGGAGGACGGAGGTGCAGCCTCTTTAAAGAGAGATGTTGCAGTAGTAAGTGGCCCTAAGAACACAGAAATGTCCATAAGGAAACTCAAATGAAGATATATATCTGTGGGGACAGGAAGATAGCCAGTGTATTCATTTTTTTAAAAAGATTTTATTTATTTACTCATGAGAGACACAGAGAGAGAGGCAGAGACACAGGAAGAAGCAAAAGCAGGCTCCCTATGGGGAGCCCGATGCGGGACTCGACCCTAGGACCCCATGACCATGCCCTGAGCCAAAGGCAGGTGCTCAACCACTGAGCCACCCAGGCATCCCCAGTGTATTCCTTAGTGGACATAAAACAAACTTGATGCAGACCATGGAGTGCTAGGCAGAAGGTAGAAGGAAATATTAAGTGCTGACAGATTAAAACACAACTCTGAGTTAAAAAACACAAAACAGGCAAGTAACACTAAATCATTCATGTAAATTAAAAAGCCATGCATACAAAATGGTGACAATTTTACAAGAACAAAAGAAACAAAAATATACATATTAACTCTTAAAAAAGGCTGTTCTGTAAGGAAAAAAACGAGAATGAGGTATGAGTAAATGAATATAACAAGAGAGGGCTGTGAACTAAAGGACAACAGATGAAAGAAGGAAATTTAAGATTTTATTTATTTGACACAGAGAGAATGAAAGAGCAGGAGCAGGGGGAGGCACAAAGTGAGAGGGAGAAGCAGACTCCCCAGTGAGCAGGGAGCCCGATGTGGGGCTTGAACCCAGGGTTATGAGATCATGACATGAGCAGAAGGCAGAGGCTTAAATGACTGAGCCACCCAGATGCCCCCATATTGGTGTTTTCAATCAGAGCCTAAGAGAACTGGGGGAAGGCAAATGCCTAACTCCAGCCCCATCTGGCCCTTCTATCTCATCTAAAGGGGAGAAAAAAAGAGTGGGGAGGCAAACTGAGAGGCAAAGTACACAGTTAAGGAGCACAGGTTCACCAGATATAGGACCTCAGACACCTCACTACTAACATTACTAAGGCCTAGTTCTTTTTGCCACATATAGCATGCCCAGTTATCAAGAAAAAGTTAAAGACATACTAAGAGGCAAAATCAGTATCAGCATCAGTCAGATATAGCAGAAATGTTAAGATTCGTCGGAGGAAAATATTTTTAAAATTATGATTAATATACTAAGGGCTCAAAAGGAAAAGTAGATAGATAACATGCAAGAATAGAGGAGTAATTAAGTGGAGATGGAAGTGCTAATAAGAAGGAATGACAAATGCTTGAGATAAAAAACACTTAAAGAAATGAAGAGGAGGAGACTCTCCTTTGAGAGTCTCATTAGTAAACCGGATATGGCTAAGCAAAGAAGCTTAAATGTTTATCAATAGAAACTTCCAAAACTGAAAAACAGAAAGAAAACAAAAAAGGCTAAGAATACACATACAAACAAAAACCAGAACATTTAAGAATTGTGGGAGACATAGAAAAGGAACCAACAGAAAAAATAAGCAATAGCTGAAGCAGTAGTGACTTGAGAATTTTTCCGAATTATTATCAGACACCAAACTACAGATCTGGGACACCTGGGTGGCTCAGTGGTTAAGCATCTGCCTTCAGGCCAGGACATGCTCCTGGAGTCCTGGGATAGAGTCCCACATCAAGCTCTCTGCAGGGAGCTTGCTTCTCCCTCTGCCTGTCTCTTCCTTTCTCTCTGTCTCTCATGAATAAATAAATAAAATCTTTAAAAAAACCCAAAACAACAACAAAAAAAACCTACAGATCTAGAAAGCTTAGTACCAAGTAGGCAAAATGCCCTGAGAAACTATACCTACACATAACAGATTTAAGCTGCAGAAAATCAAAGATAAAGACAAAATTTGAAAGAAACGAGAGGAAAAACACCTTACTATAGAGGAACAGAGATGGGAATTTCAACCAGCTTCTCCATGGAAAGTACGTAAGCAAAAACCAACCAACCAACCAACCAAAATAGAATGAAATATTTAAAGTGCAGGAGGAAAACATGCCAAGCAATCTAGTTTTCTGCATTCTGTGAAATTCTCCTTCAAAAGTCCAGACAAAATAAAGACTTTCTCACCTAAACAAAAACTGAGGAAAATTTGTTGCCAGTAGTGAATACCTTGTAAGGAATGTTAAAATTTCTTAAAGGACAAAGAAAATTATATTATATAGTCAGAACTGGAATATACATAAAGAAAGAAAAGAGAATCAAGGAAGGAATAGGTGAGGGTGAAATAAAAACTTATTTTTCTTATTCTTAGCTGAGCTAACATAATAACAGCTTCTTCAAAATAATATTCATCGGGCAGCCTGGGTGGTTCAGCAGTTTAGTGCTGCCTTCAGCCCAGGGCCTGATCCTGGAGACCTCGGATCGAGTCCCATGTCGGGCTCCCTGCATGGAGCCTGCTTGTCCCTCTGCCTGTGTCTTTGCCTCTCTCTCCCTCTCTCTCTGTCTGTGTGTGTGTGTGTGTGTCCCTCATGAATAAATAAATAAAATCTTTAAAAAAATAATAATAGCATCAAGAATGTATTCAATTCAGTATGCTTATGTAAATCCTTGCTTGTGTGTGAAATGAAGGGCAGCAATGGTATAGGCACAGGATGGAGGAATCAGAAGAATTTTGTTATGATCAGGTATCTGCACTACCTATGAAGCAATATAGCATTATTTGAAAGTGGATTTGGAATAGTTGTAAATGTATATTGAAAATTCTAAAGCAAACGCTAAAAAAGAAAAGAAAAGGAAAGAAAATGAAATCATATAAAATACTCCATTAAAACCAGAAAAGGAAGAAAAAGAATGGAAGACAAAAATAGAAACAAAGAACAATAGCAACAAATAGAAGATAACAAATATGGTAGCTATTAATCCATATATATCAATAATCACTTGGATCATCAATGTGTTAAACACACAGATTAAAACATAGATTGTCATAGTGGATCAAAAGAAGGAGACTCAATTATAAGTTGTTTATAAGAAGCCAACTTTAAATATAAAGGCATATATATATTAAAAGTATAGGAATAGAGAAAGATATACCCTGCTAACACTAATCAGAAGATAATAGGAGTAGCTATGTTAATTTCAGACAGAGCAGAAATTTGCTTTGAAGCAAAGCAAAAAATATATATAGAGAGAGATAAAGAGGAATATTACACAATGATAAAGAAGTCCATTCTTCCAAAGGATGTAACAATTCTTAATATGTATGCACTTAATAGCAAAGCATCAAAATATGGGAGGCAGAAACGAATAGAACTTCAAGGAAAATAGGTGAATCCACCATCATATTTGGAGACTTCAACACCCATCTATTAGAAAATCAGTGAGACTGCAGTGAAACAATATGACCAATCAACTGGATATAATGGACATCTATAGACCACTTCATTCAACAACAGCAGACTCCACATTCTTTTCAAGCTCACATTCCTCAAGACAGGCTACATTCTGGGCTATAAAACACATCTTGGTAAATTTAAAAAAATAGAAATCATAAAATGTCTGTTCTCAGACCATAATGGAATTAAACTAGGAATCAATGACAAAAAGATAGTGAAAGGGAAAAAAAAATCACAAAATACTTAGAGATTAAACAACACACTCCTAAATGACATGGCTAAAAGAAATCTCAAAAGAGATTTTAAAATAATTTGAACTAAATAAAAACACAACTTACTGAGCCCTGTGGGATGCAACAATGGCAGTGATTAGAGGGAAATTTATAGCACTGAGAGATAGTAAAGGGAACAAATGGATGAAACAGGGACAAAGAGAAGAAACAGGATGAAAGACAAGATGATGAGGAAGTGGAGGATGCACTTAAGTTACTTTAGACTTTAGAAGAGAGAGAAGTTTTTGATGGCTTTCAATTGTCGATCTTCTCTGACTGTGGGAAGACAGGGAAGATTGGAATCAAGAAGGTGGATAGTGTCTGGTATGGCAAAAAAAAAATAGAGCGTGGGGCAGAGCTTGCCTGCTATAAGCTTGCATGCAATCCTTAGTAAGCAAGAATAATGAAAAAAGTAGAGAAGAATGGAATGGAACGAAGGAAGAAAAATCCAAGTGTTTATTACTGAACTAATCACAGAAGCAGGAAGAAACAGTCAGGGGCTTAGGTAATACGGTACATCTCTATTCAGGTTTCACAAAACCAACACACCTCAGGACATTTCTAAGCAAGATTTATCTGCTAGTTCCCTCCCATACTTGGCCAAGATGTATTCCACTACAGTAGGAACTCTCCTGCACTTCAGACTATCACCTGGTCCCTCCAGCAGTTATGGGAGAGGCCAGGACCCAGGACCCACAGCCTCACTCCATCTAATCTAGATGTGGTGAGAAGAGCTATTGAGCCTGTGCACCAGAGCTGTGGCAACTCCCACTGCAGTGAGGTAATGGGCATGTGGGGCTGCAGCCAGGGTGCAGGGGTGACACTGTGTGTGACCAGGTGTGAGGGGCAGAGGTGACAATCCTAGACCAGGGTTATCAACTGAGCAAGCTCTAAGGGCCTGGGAAGGGCTCAAACTGTGCCCAAAACCAATAAACACACTCCTAGATATAGATAAAAGATAATCGCTTTATTGAGTATACTATCTTCATGATTTTTTGGTAATGAAAATACAACATTTTCAAGGCATTTGCAGACTCACTGATGACCTTGCTCTCTTGAGCCAATTTTGTATAATTACCTATCATAGAGCTTTCTCAAAATGAGCATCACAGCAACACTGCTTAGTTTTCAGATTTAAAAAAAAAAACAACCCTTACTTCCTGCCCAAACCTCAAGTGCCTAGGTCATTGTCATAGATAGCTATAGGAGCCAAAGCTAAAAACTGCCCTTTCCTGAGTATCAGTTCATGGAATTCTTAATTTCTACTGTTTTCATCAGAAGCCCCTTTTGACAGAGCCCCATTCTTTTTCTACAGTAACAGAACCTCTAAATTGTAGCAGGGCACACAGGTGCCAAGAGTGAAGAGTATATTTCCTAGTCTCTTTTGCAGTGATGTGTGTCCACATGACTAAGTTTTTGTCAATGAATGTGACCATAAGCATTCCATGGCAGCTTCCAGAACACTTCCAAAACTACCCAGTGCTTCTCTTCCTTCAACCTTTCCTCCCCCAGGGGAAGAACATGCTCAAACTTGCACTGTAAAATGACATCTCTGTTCACTTCCTCTGCTCTTCTTCCTTGACTTTTAACCTTGGGATCACTTCTTTTAAGAAAAAAAAAAAGAGTTGTGCTTTTATTTATTTTTAAATATTTTATTTATTTTTCTGAGAGACAGAGTGAGAGAGAGCACAAGAGGGGAAGAAGGGTAAAGAGAGTGGGGCAGAGGGAGAGGGAGAGGCAAGGAGCCCCACTCAAGACTTGATCTCAGGACCCTGGGATCATGACCAGAGCCAAAGGCAGAGGCTCAGTCGGTTAACTGACCCATCCAGGTGCCCCAACAGTGTGCTTTTAAAAGAACAGTTCCAGGAGAAAACTTATTATTGCAGATATTTCTGTATAAGGTCTAATTTGCATAACTAGACTGCAGGGCTCCCCAGTATAAAGATGAGAGAGAGACAAAGACATAGAGACAGAGACAAACAGACATTGGTTTTGATTGATTGACTGATTCACTCAACATATTAACGGTGTTTTAGGCTGAAGAGTCTTAGACTAGGCTATAAAAAAAGTCCACTGTGTAAGTGCCGAATGAATGACTTATTCAATTCTGCAAACACTGTCAGTCTAGCTATCCTCCTGGTTTTATTACCAGTTGTAGTACCCTGGACACAGAATGGTTAAATTCTGAGGTCTTAGTCATCTTATCTGTCATATATAAAAGAGCTGGATTCCACAACTTCAGGTGAAGCATCCTGGAAGCAAGTACAGCATAAAGAAGTAGTTTCTTACTCAAAGCACAAACATGGCTGTTTCTCTGGAGTTGCTGTACCTAAGCGTTTCCCAACACAGTCACCATGAGAAACACTTTAGAAGGCTGGTCACTATTGGTATGACCCTACCCACTAGCAAACAATCTCTGCTGCAACAATATAAATATTAATAGTTAGGAAGGTGGAGGTTGTAAAAAATATCTACTCTGGCACTTTCAGTCAATATCATTTTAGCTGCTCATCTGTCTTATTAAGTTTGGGGTTTTCAACTCCATTGGCAAAATCTCTTTCTCAAAATGTCACATTAGCTGATGAGAACAGTCAAAAGCTTAAAGGAAAGAGAGAATTCCCTGAAGGCTGTTACTTCTGAAAATTGTCATGATAGTGAGATGTGGAGGCTGGGTGGTAATGGCACCACCTGGTGACTTTCAAGTCTCATGGCTTAAACCACAAACTTAAGAAAAAAAGCACAATTTTCATTCACAAAATATACATTTGAAAAATATTTTACTGTACAATTTCAGCATTCAGTAACTGTGTCTTAAGTTTAATTACCTACATCACTGTTTCTTTATAATCAAGCATTCCTTTTGTCCTATAAAACATAATAAGAATACTTAAGAAATGCAGTCTGTGTAGTCTAGAGTCACTATCTTGTGTCATGTGAAGTTACCAACATTACCATTCCTACAGCTCACTAAAGTCTAAACTATGTTAGTAATTATGCCAAAGAGCGAGGGCTGGTCATACCTAACTCTATTAAACTGAAATATACTGAAAGACTATTTTGGTAGAATACATTTAGACATTTTTTCAAAATGTAAAAGTAGAAATGTGACTGAAAAGTCTTTATTTTCACTGAAATATGACCATTCTAAAATTCAAAAACTGTCACTTTCAAACAATGCTTAATTCTTTCTTCAATTATCAGAAAATACCAGGGGAAAAAAAACAGACTTTGGTTAATAAAAAGTATCCTTAACTCATCACAAAATGATCCCTTATTTCCCAAGAAATACTTAACAAGTGTTTTTAATGACAATCTTAATCCATTTTTAAGACTCAATCAAGTTGTGAAAATGAATATATATATAGAAAAGCTGAAATAAATTTTTCCATCAACTATGCATAGTGCTTGATTTAATAAACATGGTTTTTCTTTACTAGGAGATTTACCAGGCAGAATTAGTAAAGGTAATTATTGGGGGAGAGGGCAGAGAGAGAGACAGAATCTGACACAGGCTATAAATCCAGCGGGGTAGGGCTCTCTCTCACCACCCTGAGAACATGACCTGAGCTGAAATCAAGAGTCAGATGCTTAACTCACTAAAGCCACTCCAGCACTCCAGGAAAAGGAATTCTCAAAAGCTTAGTTCTGTAGTCACAAAAAATGCAAAATTAATTATTACCAATAATCTGTTTGATTCCATCTTCCAACTATTAAGAAACCAAACAATATAAATAAATACTTAGGATCTATACCCTAAAAACTATAGAACACTTCTGAAAGAAATTGAGGAAGACACAAAGAGGTGGAAAAATATTCCATGCTCATGGATTGGCAGAATTAATATTGTGAAAATGTCAATGTTACCCAGGACAATGTACACGTTTAATGCAATCCCTATCAAAATACCATGGACTTTGTTCAGAGACTTAGAACCAATTATTTTAAGATTTGTATGGAATCAGAAAAGACCCCGAATAGCCAGGGGAATTTTAAAAAAGAACACCATAGCTGGGGGGCTCACAATGCCAGATTTCAGGTTGTACTACAAAGCTGTGGTCATCACGACAGTGTGGTACTGGCACAAAAACAGACACATAGACCAATGGAACAGAATAGAGAATGCAGAAGTGGACCCTCAACTTTATGGTCAACTAATATTCAATAAAGGAGGAAAGACTATCCACTGGAAGAAAGACAGTCTCTTCAACAAATGCTGCTGGAAAAATTGGACATCCACATGCAGAAGAATGAAACTAGACCACTCTCTTTCACCATACACAAAGATAAACTCAAAATGGATGAAAGATCTAAATGTGAGACAAGATTCCATCAAAATGCTAGAGGAGAACACAGGCCACACCCTTTTGAATTCAGCCACAGTAACTTCTTGCAAGATACATCCACGAAGGCAAAAGAAACAAAAGCAAAGATGAACTATTGGGAGTTCATCAAGATAAGAAGCTTTTGCACAGCAAAGGATACAGCCAACAAAACTAAAAGACAACCTACAGAATGGGAGAAGATATTTGCAAATGACGTATCAGATAAAGGGCTAGTTTCCAAGATCTATAAAGAACTTATTAAATTCAACAGCAAAGAAACAAACAAACAATCTAATCCTGAAATGGGCAAAAGACATGAAGAGAAATCTCACAGAGGAAGACGTAGACGTGGCCAACACTCACATGAGAAAATGCTCTGCATCACTTGCCATCAGGGAAATACAAATCAAAACCACAATGAGATCCCACCTCACACCAGTGAGAATGGGGAAAATTAACAAGGCAGGAAACCACAAATGTTGGAGAGGATGCGGAGAAAAGGGAACCCTCCTGCACTGTTGGTGGGAATGTGAACTGGTGCAGCCACTCTGGAAAACTGTGTGGAGGTTCCTCAAAGAGTTAAAAATAGACCTGCCCTACGACCCAGCAATTGCACTGTTGGGGATTTACCCCAAAGATACAGATGCGATGAAACGCGCGGGACACCTGCACCCCGATGTTTCTAGCAGCAATGTCCACAATAGCCAAACTGTGGAAGGAGCCTCGGTGTCCATCGAAAGATGAATGGATCAAGAAGATGTGGTCTCTGTATACAATGGAATATTCCTCAGCCATTAGAAATGACAAATACCCACCATTTGCTTCAATGTGGATGGAACTGGAGGGTATTATGCTGAGTGAAATGAGTCAATCAGAGGAGGACAAACATTATATGTTCTCATTCATTTGGGGAATATAAATAATAGTGAAAGGGGATATAAGGGAAGGGAGAAGAAATGGGTAGGAAATATAAGAAAGGGAGACAGAACATAAAGACTCCTAACTCTGGGAAATGAACTAGGGGTGGTGGAAGGGGAGGAGGGCGGGGGGTGGGGGTGACTGGGTGACGGGCACTGAGGGGGGCACTTGACGGGATGAGCACTGGTTGTTATTCTGTATGTTGGCAAATTGAACACCAATAAAAAATAAATTTATTACTAAAATAAAAAAATACTTAGGTACTGTGATTTTCATAGATTTAAATAAATCTCCAAAGAGATTGATCTCTCCATGGAAAATAAATTTTCTATTAAAGGATATATTAGCTTTCTTTCAGTTAACTAAATTGAATAGAGCAATCATCTGTACTACCTGTGAATTATTTGTGATTCCAAGATTTTCCTTACCTTATCTATGGCCTGTTGGTCATTCACTGTGGTCTATTTTCAAGTTAGTGAAAAGGAAAACTTTAGCCTAACTTAATCTACTTTGTATATCATTAACAATACTCTAAAGTTAATTGGAAAGTCCATTTTAATGCAAAGGCTAAGAATAGAAGTTATTTGTTCTTTCCTACAGTCCAAATATTGTCTCTCCATATCATGTAGCCCAACGTCAATCACAGACTAGGAACATCTGAATGAAATTAATTCACAATAATAAAAGATTAAATTTAAAACCCAAACACTCAAAGGCCTAATTCAATCCCTTAAACACAAATACACACACACACACACACACACACACACAGAAAATGTTTCTCTAAAGAGCAGAGTTGTTGAATAAGGATTCTGTCATTTATCATAAAATGATCTCCCAACTCTCCATAGAAATCATATTATTCAAATGTTCCTGGCATTGTGGGGAACATATGATGAGCACCAGGAGGAAAACCCAAGGTGAAGGAAATAACAAAGTTCTTTGAATTGCTTTTAAAATACAAGCGTGCCACGTGGTGACCATCTGTTCTCCACCTCCAGTTGAGGAAGTAGAAGGAAATGGACTGAGTCTGGGACATTTAGGTTAATCATAAGGATGAATTCTCAAACTACTTAGTATTCCTGACTATGCTGGTAGACATGAGGTAATAACAAGTGAAACCAAGTAAGCCAGAGAACTTCCTGAGACCTCAGTTACAGACTATAAATGGAAACCCAGAAATAAAATGTGCTTCTAAAAGCAGACAGAAATCAATAGCCAAGCTGACAATACTTGAGAATTATGATGACTGAGTGAAACCTGACACTTTAACACTTTTCTAGAGGCTGCTGTAAGGTCGTCTTCACGAATGTCACACTCTTCATTTGGTTCTAGGCAGATATCATACATAGTTCCATTTGTAGTTACAAAGACGGCTTCTTTTTTTATTATGCTTTTTAAATATAGGCCTAAATACCAGATTCTGCAGTGGGAATTTGAGAGAAGCCTACAGCACTATTTTTTTTTAAATTGGATCAGTATAACTGATCAATTAGCAAATATAATATTCAAGAAGCAGACTGCTATTGGTTATAGTCTGATACAGACAAGGAGCTACCCTGTCAAAGCTTCTGTTTTTAGAATGTTCTACTCACAGGCATAGCTAGCCTTCCCCAACAGTGCTAGTTCCAAAATACATAAAGTAAAATGCTTATCTTTCAAGGTACTAACATGGTTGCAACTTGTCCAGTGTCTCTGTCCATATTATATAGGGCTTTCAGTTCAGGACATTTAACTATGTATTTTTCCTTTTAGGGCTTTCCCCTGGGGATCATCTAAGAAAGGCTACCCTTCCCCCCAAACATCCTGATTTATTCAATGACACTAAGTACTCAGGCTACTAAGGCCCACACAAGAACAAGATATACTGCCTATTCTGGAGTCCCTCATAGTCTAGTGTAGGGAAGAACTGAAACAGAACAAAAATAATCAAACACTGGTCAGGCACTAGTGACCAGCTCACAATCAACATAAATCAAGACATGGGCTAAAACCAAAAAAGCAATTTGGGAGATAAATTATGGCTGCCCACACTTCTGTACATCCTAAAATGTTTTAGCGCCTAGACACTTTATGTGTACATTATTCAGAGATATCTTTACTGGGATGGAGGTTGAGGGACAGAGAAGAATCATATTTATTTTAAGGGAGATTCCTCTGGTACCAAAATAAAGGAAGCATTTGAGAGGGGAAGTACAGGTAAGAAACAACTGGGGATGTACAGGAAAAAATAAAAAAGTACCAATTCAATAAATCTTTCATGACTTGGTGGCTATATGGACACGAGGAGTGATGTGAGGTATAAAAAAATGACAGAGGTTTCTAGCTACAAAAAAATCAGGACATTTTTATGGTTATTTCATGAACTGAGATCAGGAAACCCACCCTTGTCTCATACTCCTCCTTTTCCTTAAACATCTACCTCCATAGGTCCTACCTATGTTTTATGGCTCTAAAATGCAGGAGTAGAAGGTTTAGAATACATTTCCAAATTATTGCAATAATTTAGGACTTTAATGTCTCCCAGTTAAACTAATTAATACCTACCTGGTCTTCCTGCAGGTACTGGTGCTTCCTCTGTTACCTATATTTTCATTAGAATAATTAAAAGAAAACACAATTCCTTCTATAACGTGCCCCTTTGTAAATGGTTCCCCAAAGCCAAAGAACAAAGTTCAAACCTCTTAGCCAAGTAAACAGGCCTTTCAGGATGCAGCACTTCCATCTGTCTTTGGTCTTATCTCCAACACTTCCAACTTCCTATCTCATGCTCTAGTAATACCAACATTCCTGAACTTCTTCCTACATACCATTAAAATCTCTTGCCTGCTTTGCATACACTCTTGTTCGGCCAGAAAGACACTTCTTCCTCTGGCTAACTCTCACTCATCCATCAAGACACTTCCACCATCAACTTCTCAGAGACTGGACTTCCACATTAGATCAAATGCCCTTTTGTGTTCTAAATGAACTTTGTATCTACAGATAGCTCTCAGTATTTATGATGGCATATAAATAAAAATCTCTATTTTAGCCATCAATAGTTGCTGACTTTGGATTATTTCCTATGGCTTACTCATCTTTGTACTAAATAGGTCTAAGAAAAATGTATACCTGCTATGTACAAGGTTAATAAATGTTTTTAGACCTAATGATCTGGAGACTATATATAAATAGTAGCAACTGAGAGAGGAGAGCGAGGAATGAGAAGGACAGTAAAATAAAATAAACTTGCTATGGGCTACACAGACTTTTGTTCCTGATTCATCTGTGAATAAATGCCCTATGAAATATTTTCTTGGGGGACGCCTGGGTGGCTCAGCGGTTGAGCATCTACCTTTGGCTCAGGGTGTGATCACCAGTCCAGGATCAAGTCCCACATCGGGCTCCCTGCATGGAGCCTGCTTCTCCCTCTGCCTGTGTCTCGGCCTCTCTCTCTGTGTGTCTCATGAATAAATAAATAAAATCTTTAAAAAAAAGAAACATTTTCTTGGAATTAAAATTAAGCCATGTTTTTGATAATGCTTCCTTTTGTGGGGGTTGAGAGTAGTGATACTGACTTCCATATTTGGTCTCCCATCTCCCTTTCTGGCACAGAGCTCCTAAAACTATTCTGAAATTTCTTAAAAATGCTAAATATATCTTGATATTTATAATAATACCACTTCAGCCATACCTGAATTTACATTAATAAGGCAACTTTTGCAAAGCCCCTAAGGATGAGAGCTGGTTGCCAGTGGAGCCATCCATGTGATTATAGGATTGAAATTTTCAGTCCTACCCCTTGTCCTACCATAACCTACAGGGAGAAGAAAGGGCCTGGAGACTAAATTAAATCACCAATGGCCAATGATTTAATCAATTATGCTTAAGTAATGAAGCCTCCAAAAAACCACCCAAAGATGAAATTTGGAGAGCTTCCATACTGGTGAAGACATGCAGGTGCTGGAAGAGTATGGAAGCTCCACACCCCTTCCCACATTTCTTGCCAAATATCTCTCTTCCATTCAGCTCCTCCTGAGTTAAATCTTTTTATAATAAACTGGTGGTCTAGTAAGTAAACTGTTTTTCTAAGTTCTGTAACCTGCTCATTAGTCAAACCCAAAGCAGGAGTCATGAGCAGCTCCAATCTATAACCAGTAGGTCATAAGTATAGGTGGGACTTGTGATTGGCATCTGAAAGTAGGAAGTGGGGGGATGGGTGTATAGGACTAAATGTTTAGCTTATAGGATCTCACACTATTCTCCAGGTAGTATCAGAATTAACTGCTTGGTGTTGTGTAAAAAAATACGTGTCACTAGAGTACTATCTGTTTTCATTTATCTCACATGCCTCAGAGGAATCAACTACCTGATTTCTTGTCATTAAAGATTCTGTAAGACTCTACAGGAAATCAATTCAATGTAACATAATCAAGACATTTGGTTCCCTAAAGTCTCTGGCTGCAACTGAGTTGATGCAATCAGAGGACTAAATCTCTGGACTGTTTACCTTGATTTATGCCCTGTCAAGCATGAAGGGAAAATGGTTCTTTTCCTCAAGCTAGTAGCACAGGGCATAACAGAAGAGGAGGGAGTCTTTGAAGTCAATCAGGGTGAATATCCCAACTCCATTATTTAATAAATTCTACCTCATATATAGATGAGGTCACCTTTGGGGGCTGCCAGATCTAATATGGCAACGGGCATCTGCCACATACCCAAGGAAGAAGGAAGTATTTTCTAAGACAAGCCACCGTGCACTATATCTCAGGCTCATGGTCAGGAGGGCCAGACAGGGAGCTGGATTTGAACCTACAAGGACACTTACCCAAATAACATGCAATCCAAAGATTTCCAATTTTCCACTGCTGTACAATCACACAGGCTCTTTACCCACTTTAGCATTTCCAAGATTCATTGCTTTTAGCATTCCTACTAGGGTGTGGCCTTCTAGTAGAATTCAGCTCTCTTTGTACCCTAAGAAAACTCCACATCTCTCCTGAATCCAGAAATTCTTTTGTCTGGTTATTAGTTCTGGCCAGTGGAGTATGCCTAGGAAGGATTTACAAATATCCTGAAATATGAATGATAAATTTCCCTATAGTAAAGTCATAATAGACAAGAAACTGAGAGAGGCAGGAAGGGAGACAGAAAATGAATTAAGTAGTGGGCAAAGTGCTATAGCTCTGTTTTGTTCCACCAATGACATTTTCATTTTTGTGACTTCATCATTAAATGATTCCATTTTGGCTTCTATGTGACATATTTGGACCAATCTGGTAGCTAGTAGCAAATGATTCCTTTCAACATCTTTTAAGTTTATTAGGCTTATAAGATTATTTACAAAAATAACTTCCTAGCTATTGAATGAAGCTGAACTTGAAAATAAATACAACAGATTCAGAGAATGCTACCCAAGACCTTGGATTGGATTTTGGGACAATAGAGCAAAAGGACTGATGTGGCTTATGTCAGACCACCACCATCAACAACATAAACTTTACTGCTTTTAAAAGAAGTTTTAATTACTACTGTAATAAATTTTGCTGAAATGACAACTTAAACAATTTACAGTAACTAAAGATTGATACCAATCCCAGATTGGTAGGTTTTATGTTATGATCAAGATACTAAACAACTGTACATTATATCCTATAAAGAGGATATATGGGGAAGACCACATACATGGCATGACCACATGGTACAAGTGAATAAGATCAAAGTAGGAGAAATATCCACTCTCTGAATTCTCATTCTTATTATGCTTAAGGTTAGCATTGCTCATAAAATGAACTTTAAGGGTGAGAAACTAACTGCACAGATTGTTGTCATATGTATTATTACTAGCATCAAAATTGTCCAGACATGATAAACTATCCCAGATATTATTTCTAAAAAGTATATGGCAGCCTGAGGACCATACTCATGTCTGGGGGTTATTCAAGCACCCCACAAAGACTCCTACCACAGTTCTTCTAGACCCCAATTATTAAACCTGTCCCTTTTTCTGGTCTTACTGTTTTTATTAATACTCTTCTTTATGCAGTTTCCTTTTTTTTTCTTTTTTTTTTAATAAATTAATTTTTATCGGTGTTCAATTTACCAACATACAGAAAAACACCCAGTGCTCATCCCGTCAAGTGTCCCCCTCAGTGCCCATCACCCATTCCCCCCATCCCCCACCCTCCTCCCCTTCCACCACCCCTAGTTCGTTTCCCAGAGTTAGGAGTCTTTATGTTCTGTCTCCCTTCCTGATATTTCCCACACATTTCTTCTCCCTCCCCTTATATTCCCTTTCACTATTATTTATATTCCCCAAATGAATGAGAACATAGACTGTTTGTCCTTCTCCGATTGACTTACTGCACTCAGCATAATACCCTCCAGTTCCATCCACGTTGAAGCAAATGGTGGGTATTTGTCGTTTCTAATGGCTGAGTAATATTCCATTGTACACATGAACCACATCTTCTTTATCCATTCATCTTTCGATGGACACCGAGGCTCCTTCCACAGTTTGGCTATTGTGGCCATTGCTGCTAGAAATATCGGGGTGCAGGTGTCCCGGCGTTTCATTTTTATGCAGTTTCCTAAATCAAGCATCCAACTTCAGTCTTTGGAATTTTGCTATCAATGAGCAAACAGACATGATTTATCGATACCAATATTTATACTGGGTTACTCTGTGCCTGGCACTGGGGATATCAAAATGAATACAGAATCTTTCTAAGAGCTTAGTCGAGAGATGAAGATAGACATGTAGAAAGATAAATCAGAGCCAAGTTCAAAGGCTGTGTCCTGAGCAGAACAAGGGTTCATTGACTGCTAAAACCCACAGATCCCAGGCTAACAGATCTTGTAATCTGAGCTCCCCAAATTTTGTTTTAGATTTAATCTTCCTGCCAAAGACTTTTAACCCCAAAACCCAAATGAAGACAAAAAGGAAATTGTAAATGATGAAGGAGATCTGAAGGATGTATAAAGAAGTCAGAAGAAAGGAGGGAGGGATCATTATCAACAGTTTAGAAAGGAAGGAATGAAGAGCCTATTATAGTATAGCCAGTAGGAGGAAAGGAGTTAAAACCAACCAGAATTCACTAGTTCAAAGCCTGTTACATATATGTGGCAAAGATATGAAATGAAGAATGGAAGATGGGAATCGGCCAACAAGGAATGGTGATACTAGCCTGTGATCTTGTGCCCCAAGAAGAAACCCACAGCAACGCCAATGAGCACTATCTTTACCCAAAAGGTAAAAGAAAAAAATATATCTTTCTCTGAAGAAGTTTACAATTGTAATCTAGTGAGAGTGGATGGTGGTACAGTGAGAGAAGCTCATATAATGCACAGAATTAACAGGTAAGCACGGAAGGGGGAAGTATTATTTCTTTCACATTCCTCTCCTGGGTCACTTCTCTCTGAAGTCATTCAAATATTTCATACCCAGGGATAATCTCCAACATAGAGAAGGCCACACTTTAGAGCTGAAGAGCCCAATGACGTGATACAGAGCAGTGCTTTTCAAGCTTCACTGCACACTTGAATCAACTAGAGATCTTGTGAAAATGAAGACAGTAATTTAGTTAAGTCTAGAGTGGGACCAAAGATTCTGCATTTCTAATAAAAATCCTAGTTCGTGCTGCTAAATTACATTTGGAATGATAAGGATATGGAGAACACTGTTTCTCTTGCTAGCACATGGAAAATTGATGACAGGGCAGAGAATCTCAGCCAGGTTCTATAAATATTATCCAAAAGAGTTTAAAAATGAGGCTAAGGAAAAGCTGCAATTAGTCCACTGTGGAATTAGAATGAATGGGAATTCACAGTTTTTAAGCATCAATTTTGTACTAGGCACCTCCACACATATATTAACTCTTACAAACCCTGGGAAGAATAGGTATCACCTTTAACTGGCATGAAAGTTAAGTAACTGTCCTGAAGTCATCAAGTTCACACATGACATAGCCAGGAGTCGAAACCAAGGTCTCTTTGACTCAAAATTTGTGCTTTTTACTCCAAAACAAAGTACTTGCTGAAAAGCCAAACTCAGAGTACAAACAAACCTGAATGAGGAACTTTAAGGAGAAGCCATGAGAAGCTACAGTCTTTCTTTTCCAAACATTAAATGCTACTTGGTAATTAAAGAAAACGTAAGTAAGAGATTCCATCCTAAAATTCTAGTATATAGAATAGTCTTGTATCAATATTAAAGCATAGTAAAGCCCCACAGTACATATGAATTTATTTCCCAAAGGAGTATTATTCTTTCAGAAATAAATTAAAACTAAAATTTCCCAAAGGCTAAGTAAACAACATAATGGATCAGAAAATACATACAGAAAATGTTCAAAGTATCAATGCACTTGAGCTTAATTTTCAAAAGGTAATACTGTTCTTTCAGATTTTAGTCCACTGTACATCAAGAAAAATTAAACAAATACTACTTAGCACTCTAATTCTAATGGATTAAAAAAAAAATCAAGAATTTGGCTTAAAGAGACAATGCCTCTCACAATGAGCTCACCAGCATTACCAGCTGGGACCAGTTAACCACATTTACCAAATAAGGCAAGTTTTTTCAATGCTTGAAATCTTTCTACAGTGAGCTCACTTCACTTCTCACTGGGTTTCTACAGTAATTGTAGAGGTCATCCCTCCAACTTGGAGTCAGTAAATCAGCAGGCTCTCAAGACAAGTGTGGGCTGCATGGTCTCTGGAGAGCATTCAGTTTGGCTTCATATTTCTACTGACTGGGTACAGTAGAGAAAGGCACAAAATCTACTCTAAAAGCAGAAGAAAAAGAAGCTGTCTGTATTAAGCAAAACCTATTGATAAAGTCAATGTAAGTTGCTTAATAGTTTGAATAAAAATGGTAGACCTTACCTTATTTCTCGCACTGTATGTGTCCAGTTGCAAACCTACTTGTTATCTAGTGCTGAGTCTTGACAAACATATTCACAATTTTCAACAATTTTGGTTACCAAGAGTCACCTTATGGTACAATCCCAAAACACCAAAATAAAATTTTTTTCCATTATTAATGGTTGCTTTTGTATAGTTGTAAAAATGGTGCACACAAACAAGAGATTTAAATCTATGATGAGATCTACCACCTTACTTAAAATAACACTGCTGGGAGGAGGACAGTCCATGTATTTAGCAGTTTCAGTTGTGATTTGAAATCTCAACAAAGCATGCAACTGTAAAATGGTTTTTACTTAGCCATCTCTTAACTAAATATATTGATTCAGAGGTAAAAAGGATTCTTCATCTTTTTCTCAATTGCTATATGCAAAAAACCATAGCTCTAAACTGGGCATATTTATTTGGCATCAAAGATAAAAGATTCCCAGGAAGATATATATGCTTGAAATAAAAAATCTTGGTGTTTATGTTTATGACTTTTAGTCACTAATCTGTTCAAAGTCACACCCAGTTTTATCTTACAATAGATTCTGTGGTTTTCTAATCTAGGAAGGCAAGTCATCAAACTCACTTTGTTAAGTCTGAAACCAGGGAAGGCCCACATCTGCAAGAAGACCTAAAAGACTAGAGAGTTAAAAGTGAAATTTGTTTTAGGACTTAGACTAGGCATTGCAAAATTTCTCCTGTAAGGGGCCAGATAGTAGTATTTTATGCTTTGTGGGCCTCATGCTACTCAATTCTGTGGCTGCAGAGTGAGAACCATCATAGAACTACAAATGGGCAATGCTGTCTTCTAATAAAACTTCATTTATGGGCACTGATATCTGATTTCACAGAATTTTCATGTCATAAAATGCTGTTCTTTTAATTTTTTTGAACTTTAAAATGTAAAAAACACCCATATTCATAGTTCAAGGGCCACACAAAAACAGGTGGCAAGCCAAATTTGGCATATAATTTGCTAATCTTGGGCCTTAAAACAGAAATTTACATTTTCAATTCAGAAAAGGAAACAAAGGACAACCTTAAACTCTTCAGAGTGGAAAACTCATCCTGAGGTAAAAGAAACTGGAGTCACCTGGGTCCCTTAATGAGACAGTTCCTCTGCACTGGTGCTGGTACACAGTAACTGCTAAAAACATCACACAGGATGGCAGGCTCACTCTCTCCTGTGCCATGATTCCTCTGGGAATTTGGTAACAGCTGAATTCACAGATGGGAACATCAGCCTCTCATACCCAAAGGAAAGGACAGAAATAAGTTTTAAAGAGGAAAAATGTGGTAGACTGAAGAAATATACTGACTGAGAAGAAAAGCATTACAATGGCAGGAGCTGCTGTATCAAAGCAGAGAATAAGAAAAAGCAGTGGCCTAGGGGCACCTGGGTGGCTCCGTTGGTTAGGCATCCAACTCTAGATTTTGGCTCAGGCTCAGGTCATGAGATCCAGCCCCACTTTGGGCTCCCACTCAGCACAGAGTTTGCTTGAGATTCTTTCTCCCTCTCCCTCTGTTCCTCCCACAACTTGTGAGTGTGCTCGCTCTATCAGTCAATAAATAAAATCTTTTTTTAAAAAAAGCAGTGGCCTAAGGAAACTGCGGGGCTTAACAAAGAGTCTTATCTTTGAACTACCTGGGAAGTGAGGAAGATTATTCTAGAGGTTTGTGGTTTGCTGGAGGGAGTGGGTGGGAGTTTAGAGTAAAGGTGCTTTATACAACACAGGCCTGAAATTTGCATCCTGCTGGTGTGGTTTTCTGGTTACCAAGCCTGTGTGGTTGGCAGGTACACAGAAATGGCTGGATCTCCTGCTGGTAGAAAACATTTCAAAAAGATTCTAATGCAAATATTGATGAATTATTGGCTGATTGCTGGTTTCTCAGACTTTAGCCTTTCACAATGCTCCTAAGTGATCTTAAAATACAAAGACTCTGCACACATGAGTATTATATCTGCCATATGAGTAAAGTATCAAGGTTAGGAGCATGTGTCTTAGACACAGATTGCCTAGGTTAAATCCTTGCGCTTTGTCATTACCAGCTGTCTAATTCTTAACAAATAACATTGGTAAGAAGAGGATGAAAATAGTAGCCCCAACCTCATAGAGTTGTTATAAAGATGAAATAAATATATGTGAGCTGCCAAGAATACATCTGATGTGTATGATCAATATAACCAAAGAAACCTCCCAAAAACAAAAAAAAAAACAAAATGCTTCTTAGTGGCAGCACAAGACTCTCCATTATTCTTCCTCAACTGAATATTTTCTGCCTCATTTTTCACTAATTCGCCTTCACCTTCCATTTATATTTGCATGCTAAGCTATGGCCCAATATTTATTGGTATCATGAGTTATGACACTCGTAGGTTTTACAACCAGTTTCATGAGTTACGTACAACACTTGTTTGAATGAAATAGAGTAGAATACAAATGAAAATACCAGATTATATCATATGTGGTAACAGAAGTATGTTAGCACATGTATTCATTGAATCATAATGTAAAATACATTTCTTAATGTGGTTCATGTTGGGGGGAGAGTGGCTAAAAGCAACAGCTCTAATCACACTGGAATATATGAAGTTTTTAAGCCACATCACAATTTTTTTACACCATTATGACTTTTTCTTTCTGAGATGCTGCTTATCCTTTGCACTAACTGGAAAGTTTCTTTTAGGCATTACACTGCACCTGCTGATGCCAGAATATCACAAAAGTTTTTGCCAACCTCTGATCGGTTAAAAGAGTGACTCATTCCTTCCACTGTGCTTGTAAATACTATACGTGTATTTCAGATATAACATTAATTCCATTTCATCATAATTATATGTTTCTCTGTGGTTTCTTTCACTGTACTGTTAGCTCCATAAAGGCAAGTATCATATTTTATTTTTGTGTCCCTAGACTTCACACAAAGCAGATTAACACTGTCTAGTTGAATGTTTTTATATCAATGACTCAAGATGGATGATGGCATGCTAATCAACTTCCTAATGATTCAGAGACAGGCAAGGAGGATTAAGTAGTAGAGGAGAACCTGTTATTATATGATAGAATATAGACACCAAAATATCTCATTACTTTGGAATGAAGTAACTGATACATAGCAAAAGTCTCACCATCAAGCCCACAGTTTACTAAACAAGTATGGAATCATTGCTGCTGCGATTTTATTTTGATCTGAATAAACAGTGTGACGTGAACAATGAAAAGGTAAATAATTTTATAGGTCACTACTGATATGTATGTTTTTAAATGTGGTGGTAACCAGACAGACACCCTTTGGGGCTTCAAGTTCAGTTTTCACTGCTAAATTTTAACAAGAATACTTAAAGACTGAAGCTGTTTACAGAAAATAAGAGTTTGGTAAATTGAAACAATGTTCTATTACGAATAACTATATATAACAGGAATGTTCAGCAAATGCAGATGCTTCCTAATACTGAGTCTGGCAATTTTGACAATGGATACTAAGTACATGTTTTGTTGATTGTTTTGTTTTGTTTTGTTTTGCTGGACTAGATATGAAAATTTTCTGTATTTCAGATATAACAAAAGGTTTAATTAATTTTGTAGGGAAAGTAGCCTTAAGTTCATCATAATTTTAATTCTATCAAAATCTCCTAAATACCAAGTCACTGGTTTACAGACCTTAAAAGGTTTCCAATTACTTCAATGTGTATTATAAAGTTTTAATTCCAATTTGATACACATAAAATATAGGTGAGGGCAATAAAAATAGCCCAATAAGACACCATTAAAATTCAAATGCTGACATAATTCATTTGCAACAACTCTAAAGTATAGATTATAAGGTACAAAAATGAGTATTCTATAAAAATTATTTGAAAAATCTTTCCTCTTTCTTCTTCCCTAGATCACCCCAAAAATAAGCTTTGTCACTTGGGTGTATTTTCTCAATAAGCAACTGTTATAGTATAAAATTAAACAAAGGATGGTATTACTCACAGAGGGTAGTCATTTTATCAGAGGTCCCCAGTAAATATCAAATGATGTGTACTACAAACCCATCTATTCCTGATGCTTAAAACATACTCTTGTTGGTATTTGACAACTTGCTTTGAATTCTAAAATACAAGTGTGAAATAAAATGTTTTGCAATTTGATTGTGTTGTTTTCCACAGAAATCAGTATGAAAATTCCTAAATGTTTCAGAATATTTCTGACCATTTAAATTTGGGGAAAAAAAATCACTGATAATTTCCCAACCACCTCAAGGACAACTGGAATGGCAAGGATCAATAACAAAGGTGTAAGTAAAAATATCAATGTGTTAGCAATTAGAAACATAAAATCTCATGGAGCAAATTCTTCTGGAATAGGGCAGCCAATAGATGTGGTAGAGGAAAAGAATGTATCTATAGATAAAAACTCTGACTAAACTGAACCCAAGAAACCACCTTGTTTTCTGGAGAAAATGTAAAGTACACAGGGGACATTTCCTCAGGGAGATGTTCCAACTGGAGCTTCTCAACCCCACTGTTGTCTCTATTGAAAGCACGAGGCCTAGAAAACTTTTATTAGGGCAGCCCCAGTGGCTCGGTGGTTTCGCGCCTGTCTTCAGCCCAGGGCGTGAACCTGGAGACCCAGGATCGAGTCCCACATCGGGCTCCCTGCATGGAGCCTGCTTCTCCCTCTGCTTGTGTCTCTGCCTCTCTCTCTCTCTCTCTCTCTCTCTCATGAATGAATGAATGAATAAATAAATAAATCTTTTAAAAAAGAAAATTTTTATTATTTGGAGTTTTTTCATCTACCAGGTTAAATTTAAGTAATTGGATTTGCTACAGAGAAGACTTCATTACATAGAAACAGGCTTGATTCTTACCCAAGAAGGTTGAAAAAAGTTCTATTGAATAACAAGGTTTCACTCTCTAGAACTCTTAGTGTCAATTTTAACAATGATATTGGGAGGCTCTACTGCATTTCATCAATTACTGTTAATGTAAGGCTCTTGTAAATTGTGTTAAAATTTAATAAGCTATATATCTGACCTAAAAAATTTGCGTAAAGGCGGGGTGGGAGACGCACCTGGGTGGCTCAGTTGTTTAAGCATCTGGCTCTTGATTTCAGCTCAGGGCATGGTCTCAGGGTCCTGAGATCAAGCACTGCATTGGGCTCCACACTCACCAGGGAGTCCACTTGATATTCTTTTCCTCTCTCTTCTCCTTCTGCACCCCTCCCATGCTTGCTCACTCTCTCAAGTCAATGAAACAATCAATCTTTTAAAAATTAGGATAGGGATCTTTTGTAAAAATTCAATTAGGGAGGATGCTTAAGACGTTTCCTAGGTATCAGTCTTTAGGAATGAACGTAAGGATAATCAGGAGGAAAAAAGTGATAATCTTATCTTCAATTTATTATATTTAAATTATAACATGAGAGTTTATCCTCCTGTCTGAGCATACTGACAGCTACTTAATGAAGTTATAACGATCTTTGTATGTATGTAAACACACATATACATTTAACATATAATGATGTAATAAATATATATTGATTGAGTTGTACAGCCTTTAGGTTATGTCTCTATGCACAATTCTTATTATGGGAGGCTCAGCTTTTATAGTAGACCAGCAAGCTCTGAAATGCATGATGCTGCAACAGTTTCTGAAAAGTGTACAGACACTAAATGGCATCACTTGTCAAGTAAAGAGACAACTACTGACTCACCCATCTCCACAGGATGTGATCTGGTTTGTTTTTCTAGTTGGTGGCAATGGGGTCAATTAGAGCTAATACCACACAAGATGTTGTAAGGATGATGAAAACACACTATAAACTACCAAAAAAATGTATTTACATCCCCATGATAAAGGCAGATATTGTATGTTGCCCAAATTACTGAATTAGATAGCAGAAAGCTTAGACTTGAGTCCCCAGCTAAAGTCCATGCGTACCTCTGGCTTGTTGGCAATCCTACTTGATCTTTCTGGATATCAGGTTAGTCCTATGGAAAACGATACTTCCTAACTTCCTACTTTGTAGGGCTGTTGTAAGTAATAGTGCTTCACAAATTTTACAATGTTATTAATTATAAGTAATGTCCAGATAAGGCCCTCTTGCTTAGTAACCTTGTGAACCGCATTTAATAGTCAACATATCAATACTGATTTGTCTCTGCCTATAAAACAAAATAAGACCAATTAAAGTACATGAAGAATGATCTTTTTACTGCAGTACTTTAATACTAACAGAAAGTATATAACATGAATACTAATTAATAACTATAAGAAGAATTAAAATCTTAGCACTTACTATGTAGAAGAAATTATGTGAAGAAATTTATGTGAAATGTCAAATTATGTTATCACATTAATCCTATGAAGATGGTCTTATGATTGTCTTTTTTTTTTTTTTTTTCAGATGGGGAAAGGCAAAAAAGGTAATTAACTTACCCAAGTTCACAGTTCCTATGAGTATTATGTGTCAGGTTTTGATCTCAAGTTTATATGACTCTGTAGAAATTGCTGGTAAACTATAAGACACTAGCCTGCTCTCCAAAAGAGCTAACCAGCCAATTTTCCTTCCTTAAGAATAAAAGAATTAGTTTATATTTCTTGAGTACCAAATATGTAATGGTGCTACTAAAGAACTGAATAGTTTTTATATCATTTCTATTTAAAAAATGAATGTACTCCTTACTAGGTTCAAGACCTCAGCCCATTTGCTTATCTTCTCTGCATCTCAGCTTATTCATTTATAAAATGTGTGTAACAGTTTTCCACTAATGTGCTGGATGTGAGGATTAAATGAGTTTCAAGTAAAGTAGTACTTGGTTACCTAGTATGAAGGGCAATTATTTTTGTCATTTAAAAAACAAGATGACCAAATAACAAAAATAAACAATTCTCAAACTCCATATAATAGATTCTAATGACAGAAAGTACAATCAAGAGAATTGCAAGTAATTTTAAAACAACTACCAAATGGTTTATAATTTGCCCTGAAAATTCAGCCCCACAGGATATCTGTTTAGGAAACAGACTCAGCTCAGCAACCATCAGCAGCACATGAAAAACCAATCCTGACAATCCTCTGGAGAACTTGTTGATAACTGGAGGAAAAGTAAGGTAATCTATAAATCTACACTCAGATAAATCACATTTTTTTAGATTGTCCCTATTATGAGTCCAAACTATTACCCATTAAGTTAGATTACTCAGTCAAGTGGAAAAAACTTTATAATTTGGAATAAGTAAAGCATCTGTAATCCTTGTAGATTCCCTATGACATTTGTATATTTTAGACACCAAATTAGATTAAAGCTATTTTTCACATGATAGAAATCCAAGACTATAACAAATTAATTACAATTCTCCAAAGATTTTAGACACTATATGCTAAAATTAATTACATGTGTAAGACAGGTTTAAAAATAATAAATGCTCAGAGACAGAACCAAACTTTACTATGGAGAAAACAAAGAAAAGAATCATCAGTTTCCATTACATTCTTCAACATGAAAACCATATAAGGAAAATCAAGTCCTATTATGAAATGACTAATATTATCTTGTTTATTTTTCTATCAAAACCATAGAACTTTCTATTAAGGTCTACTGAAAAATGAAAACTAGTCTTAAAAGATATTTCCCATAGAAATGGAAATGTCTTTTATGGGCAGTATTTCTCAAGTTTCTTATCTCTATTGAACTAAGTCAGTATTAAGTGCCTACTGTGTGCTGAGGAAAATTAAAAATCAAACAAAATACATTTAACTAGGCTTGATTCAAAGTGGGTGAGTTTGAAACATAAAGTGAGCATACTTGAAACATTTTTATAATCAATATACATTTCACATGGAATCATTTGTTTGCTAAAGGTAAGGAAAATAAAATATTACACAAATGAGTATTTTAAAGAACAGTAGTGGAGGACTCAAAAAAATATTGGTCTGAGGAATTAAGTTCTAATCCTCACTGTACCAATAACTAGCTGCTCAGTCTGTTTATACGTGGAAAATGGGTACTTGGTCTCCTGAAAGTTAATTCCTTCTCTTAAAATATGTAAGAGGCTGGTATATATGTATGTTTACATTATTTCTCCTAATGTATTTGTCTTTGAGTAAGAACTCAGAGTTCTACTTATATTTTAGAGTTAGCTAGTTTGTCATAATAGGTATAGATAGGACTTAAAATGGATTCTCTCCAGGGGCAAGGAGAGATTTTAAATGCAATCAAATATAGTTGTCAATTTATACAAGAAGTGTAAAAACAAGTTATAATCCATTTTGCTGGGGGATCCCTGGGTGGCGCAGCGGTTTGGCGCTTGCCTTTGGCCCAGGGCGCGATCCTGGAGACCCAGGATTGAATCCCACGTCAGGCTCCAGGTGCATGGAGCCTGCTTCTCCCTCTGCCTGTGTCTCTGCCTCTCTCTCTCTCCCTCTCTCTCTCTGTGACTATCATAAATAAATAAAAATTTAAAAAAAAATAATCCATTTTGCTCTACTATAATGCTGCTCTGGATATATTTCTAATGTGAAAATTTTAGTTTGCATTAATCATTCTGGATACCTACGCTCTGCTCATTTCTAGAATTGAAGCCAACAGTGTAACAGGATACAAATTTTTTATTTTTATTTTTTTAATTTCTTCATAAGAGATACACAGAGACAGAGACATAGGCAGAGGGAGAAGCAGGCTCCCTATGGGAAGCCCGAATGGGGGAGTCAATCCCAGGACACTGGGATCATGACCTGAGCCAAAGGCATATGCTCAACCACTGAGCCACCCAGGTGTCCCTGTAACAGGATACAAATTAAAGAAATCAAACATTCAGTTCTATACTCTGACACGTGTTATATGTCAAACCCGCAAACAATCCCATTCTGCATCTACCAGCACACTAAGAACCTCTAAATAAATACACTTTTACAACTGTATATAGATAATTTTAGCTATTCAAAAAATAGGAACCATCTTCTCTATCCTTCAGCTCAGCAACCCACATCACTAATCTTTTCTAATGGGTCTCAATGGTGCTTGTTCCCCACAACTGTTCCTCACACAGCAAAGTATCAGGTGTCTCAATGTCCATAGAGCAAACTACAAGAGAAATGTTTGTGGTCCATTGACTGTCCACTTCAGTTAAATAGGTTGTGAGGTGAAGTTATTTTCCACTGGGCCCAAGCTGAGGTGATCACTGACTGCAATCAAAGAGTCTACTGACACTCCTGCCTTCCATGGTCATCAGCCTAAACACACTTGCTGGAAACCTCAACTGTACAGATTGTAAAAAGCAGCAGAGTGTCATTTGTAGACTTAACTCTATTTACCAAGAATATACATTGGTAGAACAGGGAATAAAGCAACAGAAAAAATAAACACCTTCAACTATTTTTATTTCTAATGACATTTCTGCAATACCAAAGTAAAACTGACCTCTACATATATTTCAGAAAAAAATGCCTGGTTTTTAGAGACTACTGAACAAGGATTACTTAGCAGCTTACAAACAATTTAGTACTAAGAGCGTCAGTACACAGAATCACCCCAACTAAAAGGCAAGTGCAATGATGTTTAGGTTCAATATTTCATTTGAACTCATTTAACAGCAAGTTTAAAATACCTCTCCCAATGACTAGGCAAAAGCATAACAGTATACTGTGTGTGCTCTCAGCTGACAGGCCCAGCAACTGAGATATTTAAAAAATAAAATAATAATAATTAAATAAAAATAAAAATAAAAAATAACAAAATAAAATGGGTGCAATTATTCATGTTATTTTAACTATAGCTAATTTAAATCTTTAAGAAAGAATAATTCATACGCAACTGAAATCTATTATATTTTAGTTGGACCAGAAATTTGCAATATTCTGTACTAAAGAATTTTTCACAGAGCTCTTTGATTTTTTTAAAAGATTTTTATTTATTTGAGAGAGAAAGAGAAAGAGAGAGCATAAGCAGGGAGCAGGAGGAGCGGCAGATGGAAAAAGAATCCTGAAGCTGACTTCCAACTGAGCGTGGGGCCCCCAGGCAGAGGTCAATCCCAGGACCTTGAGAAAATGACATGAGCTGCAGCCAAGAGTTGGACGCTTAACCAACTGAGCCACCCAGGCGCCCTGCAAAGCTCTTTAATTTTACAAAAATATCACTGAAGTGAAACATTATAAATTAAGGCTCTAACGTGGAATGGCTTAATTTCAGATACATAGTTTGACTTCCTAGCTCTGTGATCTGTTGAGGTCACCTCATCAATACAATGAGGTGAATCACTGTTAAGAGCAGGTAAACACCTACAGTCACCTCACGTGTTGCCTGTGAGAACTTAGTTAATTCATAGATGTAGTAGTTCAGTGAAAATCCCTACAATATCCATGTCAATGAGGATTAGCTACTATTATCCTTGAAACAAACCCATCCTTGCTCTAAGCACACTAAACATTCTTATTTTCTTCCTTCTTCTGCCCTTCTCAACCTCTTTACTTGTCCTATTTTTCTCTCCCAAAACATCAAATGTTAAGTTCTCAGATTATTTAGACCTCGGTCCTCCTCTCATTCTATTCTTTCCCAGAAAGAATCTAATCTTACCCCATGATTTTAATTATCACCTAGAGTACAATAACTCCCAAATGTGTATTTCTAATTCAGATCTGATACACATGCCAACTCAGTATCTCCACTTGGATGTCTTAGAGGAACCTCAAATCCATTATGTCTAAAAGCCAAACTTTAACTGTAAAGTTGTGTATCTCAGTAAGTGGCTCCGAAACTCACCCAGTTACCCAACCTAGAATCCTAAGAGTAATCCTTGAATTGTTCTGTCCCTCACTTCACAGTACATAACCCATTTCCTACCTTTCCCATTTTACCTCTAAAATATATCACTTTGTTTCCATAGCCACTATCACTTTCTGAATCTAAAGTCATTATCCAGTAGCCCTCAAACTGCTCAAACTGGTTTTCCCACAGTAGTCTTATCCCCTGGGATTCTTGCATGGCCTGCAACTTTTAAAATGCAAATATAAAAAAACAAAACAAAATAAAATAAAATGCAATTATCACTCCTCCAGCTACGACTTTTCTTTGGATTGTCAGTACCCTTAGAATAAGAAGCAAAATACTATGGACCATTAATAAAACTGTGTACATGCCCTCTGTCTCTATCATCCTCTTTACTCCTAACATCGTGGACCTTCTACTTCTAAAATGCTAGGCTCTTTCCTCCTTTATGGCCTTTATTCATACCCCTCTGTTCCCTCTTTGGGAATACGAAAAGTTCTTCCCTTCCTGCCCTTAAAGTCCCATTTCTAGCTATTTATCATTTAGTTCTCTGTTTAACCAATACTTCCTCCAGAATGCATTTCCTGGGTCTCTGGACAAAGTCAATTTTATTAATTATACTCTCACAAAGCACTCTTTACTCGTGCATCACAATCCTCAGTGCATTTGTAATTACTCTGGTGTCTGCTTTCCACAAAAGATAATAAGGGACACAATGGCAGCAGGCAAGTCTGTCTTGTTTACAATTGTATCCCTTAATCTTATCGAACACTATGGTTACCAAAAGTGGGCCAACTATGATATTGATAAATGTTTGCTTAAATAATTAACATAAAAATGGTTCTGGTTTACTCTCTAACTTGGTAATAGCTTATAATTTGTAGAGATATGTACATAAAACTAATTCAAGACAGACTGTGGTAGCTTTTTATAGGAAATAAGCAAAAAAAATTACTTGATTCTGTAAGAAAGATAATCAATTCTGGAAGGGGAACACATAAGATGAGGAAAAGCCCATATAAAGAAAGCTTTTTTCTGATGTTGGGATATGAATGAAGCCATGGAGGGTTAATAGGACTTCAACAAAGCAAAGGGTAAAAAATATTCTAGGGAGAGACAAATTTGGGCAAAGCCACAGACACAGTCAGGGTATATAGAGATTGGTAGACAATTGTGCCTGAGGAGGGAGAGATATTGAAATACAGCAAATGGGCACACTGTGGAAAGCTTTCATTACTAGAATTAAACTGTCTCTCAAGGAGAACCGCTGAAAATTTCATCACTGAAGAATGATGAAGACAGCAAAAATATGTTAACAAATTAGGATGAAGGTGTGGAAACTAACTAGTAAGCTATTTCATTATTTCAGGGGAAGGGAAGGAGAAAAGGAGAAAAAAAAATTGTGCAGTAGAACAGACAACATTGCTCCAATGGGGAAGGGGTATGTCATGGACTAAATGGAAAACCAAAACCAAAAAAAGATGGAGGAAGGATGGGAGATGGTGATTTCTGTTTTGGAAACCCTAAATTTTATGTCCTTATATAATGTTGAGCAGGTAAAGTATAGACCCAAGAGAGAAGATGCAAGTAAATTTCAGAAATTGTTAGGCTCAGGGAAATTTTAATTGGTCTGTAGTCAATTCAGCATTAATGCAAAGGCTTGAGAAACATGTCAAAAGTTTTTTCGCGAACACATTTTTTTTTTTAAAGATTTATTTATTTATTTGAAAGAGAGGGAGCATGAGTGGGAGGCGCAAAGGGAGAGGGAGAGAGATTCCCAAACAGACTCCATGCTGAACACGGAGCCCAATCCACGGTTTGATCTCAGGACTCTGAAATCACAACCTGAGCTGAAACCAAGAGTGGAATGCTTAACCAACAGCACCACCCAGGTGCCCCTCACAAACACATTTTTATGAATAATGAAAAACTACAAAAAATAATAAAAGTTCTTTTAAAATTACTGCCTGAGTTTTAAGTATACCCTATACCTAATTTTTATTTTATATGGTTAGGAACAAAGCTCCTCAATTTTACCTTAATTTCATTCTGTTTAAAATAGTTAAATTCCTACAACTGTTGGTATGGAAGGAACTCACTTATAAATGCTGACTTTCTCTATGCAGTAGAAGAATATCCTTTGTGTTTATAAAAGAATTCCAGTCTTTATAACAGGCTTTGTACAAAAGTTAAGAATGATGTAAAAAAATTTTTAAAAGGTCACTCTAATTTCAAAAATGTAACATCTGAAAGTATGTCATCTTTAATTATCAGAAGAATATCAGAATAATAAAATGTAACACTTACTTTTGCTGCACCTATCTGTTCTTTGCGAAATTTCTCAAGTGGAGCAATTAATACATCATTTGCGTTTTGAATCTGAAATTAAAAATGCAAATACATTAACTTCTGTATAATTTCATGCAATATTAAAAAAAACAGCTCCTTTATTCAACTTACTTAAACAGTTTTTGCTCTCTTGATAGCTTCTATAAATGAAATAAAAATATCTTATATGTTGTATAGTATTTTCTACGTTGCAAAGTTGTTTTCACAAATTATTTCACTTATTCCCAACAATAATGTGAATTAAAAACAAATACATATGTTGAGATCCTCATCTGAATATTTACTTTCATATTCTAAGGCTCAACTAAGACATAGCACAGATATTAAATTTACAAATACCTTTAATTATATTGGTTTAATGCAGTCAGTTTAAGCATCGGTTTAAAATTGAACGATATAAAGGTCTTCTTCTTCTTTTTTAATAATTTTTTTAAATTAATTAATTAATTTATTTATGATAGTCACACACAGAGAGAGAAAGAGAGAGAGAGGCAGAGACACAGGCAGAGGGAGAAGCAGGCTCCATGCACCGGGAGCCCGACGTGGGATTTGATCCCAGGTCTCCAGGATCACACGCCGGGCCAAAGGCAGGCGCCAAACCGCTGCGCCACCCAGGGATCCCATATAAAGGTCTTCTATTTGCCACTAGAATGTTACTCTACAGCTGCAAAATACAATAAGGCTCATTTTTTCTATTTAATTAGATTTCTTACACTTGGAATTTGCCTGAATGTTCATGTATTTCCAAACCTACTAAAATAGTACCTGATTTCATTTCGGTGAACAGCATATTAGCTCCAAACTCCAAACTGGGATTTACTTACACTTTAAAACAGATAAATATTTTTCTCTGGATCTGTAAGAATATTGTGAAGAAGGAGTTTTCGGTGTGGGAGCCAGAGACTAAATGCAAGAAACAGACATTTCTAAGAAAAACAATATGGTGGGAGGTAATCTTCAACAGAAGAAACCTTTAGAAAGCATTCAAATTAAACATAGACTCTTAATATTCTCACACAAAAAAACAGTAATTATGTGACAGGATGGAAGTGTTAGCTAAGGCCATGATGGTAATCATTTGAAAATACATACGTGTATCAAGTCAACCCACACACTTTAAACTTAACACAGTATTATATGTCCATGATATCTCAATAAAGATGAATGGATATTTATAGTTAACAAACAAAATTTATAATTTACTCCTGTGATAATATGATCCATTATATAATTAGCAAATGCTAAGATGAAGAGAAAACTCTATTTTTAAAATATATAACTACTTTATAATAGGTTAAAGAATATATGAGTTTCTTATATCATCTTCTGACTTTGCCATAAGTCTAAAATTATATCAAAATTCTAAAATTTCAATGAAAATGTTTTACTTTCACTTAGTTTCACTGAACTTATTGTTCTCTAGTTAAGTTTTTTTTAATAATAAATTTTTTATTGGTGTTCAATTTGCCAACATACAGAATAACACCCAGTGCTCATCCCGTCAAGTGCCCCCCTCAGTGCCCGTCACCCATTCACCCCCACCCCCACCCTCCTCCCCTTCCACCACCCCTAGTTCGTTTCCCAGAGTTAGGAGTCTTTATGTTCTGTCTCCCTTTCTGATATTTCCTACCCATTTCTTCTCCCGTCCCTTCTATTCCATTTCACTATTATTTATATTTCCCAAATGAATGAGAACATATAATGTTTGTCCTTCTCCGACTGACTTACTTCACTCAGCATAATACCTTCCAGTTCCATCCACGCTGAAGCAAATGGTGGGTATTTGTCGTTTCTAATGGCTAGTTAAGTTTTATTTCTCAAATTCCATATGTAAGTGTACAAAGATAGTAAACCCAAAAATGAAAACTAGAGTGTTAGTGCCTTCCACGATTATCATTCTCTAATTCCCAGAAAAATATGACGGATCTTGGAAAGAAAACTTAAAATCTTTGTATAAAGACATATAAAGTAGATCAATACTCAAAATCTCTTCTAAGACATCAACAACCAACTTTAGATACCTCTGACATCCATCACTGATTCCCTTTGTGAGCTCAGACAGGCATCTCTCCTGATGTACTATGTAGGCATCTTTCTAGACAGAGATGACTGGAAAGTAGCAAAGTAGTTCACTTTTAATTCTCACACACTAAATCTTTGCTCTCATAAAATTCCAAATACATAAACACACTCACATCCAGATTTTACAGAGGTAATAAACACCTGATTCTGCCTTTACACTTAAGTTTACCCAAGGAGGAAGACAGTGTCATGAACACTTATGTGTAATTTGGAAAAATGGTAACAATAAAGGCTAACATTTATTGAATGTTTATGTTATGCTGGAAATAAGCACAATCTAATATATTTAAATTTAGTGAATTTAAAAAGGAAGATAGGGATCCCTGGGTGGCGCAGTGGTTTAGCGCCTGCCTTTGGCCCAGGGCGCGATCCTGGAGACCCAGGATTGAATCCCACGTCGGGCTCCTGGTGCATGGAGCCTGCTTCTCCCTCTGCCTATGTCTCTGCCTCTCTCTCTCACTGTGTGCCTATCATAAATAAATAAAAATAAAAAAAATTAAAAAAAAAGGAAGATATTTCTCAAGTGGAAAACTCCAACAATGACGCTAAGATGATATGCAATATACAACACAAGTACATATATTTAAAACCAAGAATACCTGGGTTTAAACTGGAGCCTTTTGCTACAAGCTGCTGTTTAATCATTCTGAGTGCCAGCTGTACCACTGCCCCTCAACTTAACTTGTTCTAAGGACTAAGATAATGAATGCAAAACACTTAGTTCAGTGCCTTACATAGAGTTAAGCGCTCAAAATTTATACCTTTTAATATCTCCAAACTGACATAGATCATCTCATTCTGTATTTACCTACCGATACATTTCTGTATCTGAATCTACAGTATTACCCTTCAGTTAAAGTGTATCTATATGCACATTATGAGAAGGTATTTTCCCATAAAAGTCCTGAAAGAAAGACAGCCTGGACTCTCCCATGTCCAATCAATCACTAGGTATTTATGTATATGTCAAGCACATTGTGGAAATCTATGAGAAAAGGAAAAAACTAAGACATGAACTAAACCTTCCAGAAATATAATGTCTACTTGAGAAGAGAGGAAAATTTTATTCATTCAACAAATATTTGATGCTCTTAAAACACTGCTAAAATTTTTCGAAAAACTGAAAGACAAAATCAATTAGTTTTACATGATATTGAGAACTGCTCATAAATAAATACATCAGAATTTTAGCAACAGTAAAGATCCTTGAGAACTAAATGAGTCAAGGAAGTATTTGTTTTTGTTTTTTAATTTTTTTATTTATTTATGATAGTCACACGGAGAGAGAGAGAGAGGCAGAGACATAGGCAGAGGGAGAAGCAGGCTCCATGCAAGGGAGCCTGACATGGGACTCGATCCAGGATCGCGCCCTGGGCCAAAGGCAGGCGCTAAACCTCTGCGCCACCCAGGGATCCCTCAAGGAAGTATTTGGAGGGTGAATGTGAACTGGATACACTGAAGAGACAAAAATATTCTAGAAACAAGGAACACCATAAATAAAGGCAAGGGGGTAGGACTAAGTCTGATATGTAGGAAAAGCGTGCAGTGCAGAAAAAAGATATATATATATATATATGTTCTTGATTTTATGATGAATTTAACATAGTACTTTCCACATAGTAAACACTCAACAAATCGTATCTATTGTTGTTTCTATTAGATGTTTTTCTCCCTTTTCTCATTTTTTCTGTTTAGTACGTCTGAAATTTATTTATTCTTTCAGTTTCACATTAATAGAATGGGTAGGAGAAAGAAAGAGAAAGAAAATGAGCAAATCCAAAAACAAAAAAAAGGAGAAATATAGGAGATATAGAAGACATGATATTTATTAAAAATCAAGATTAAAACTGATTTTATATGAGTAATGAAGTTCAAAATCTAAAAATCATCTGTAATGTTTTAAGCACATGAATATTAAAACTAGACCCAGTTCCGTTTTAACTTCAGCATCAAAACGGCTAAGTCTCAGTGTCGTCACTCCCATACCTCTCAAGGTTTTTATAAAAATGAAAGGAGAAATATACATATTTTTGAAAAACAAGCATAGGTTTGAGATATGGCAGCCTTTCGAAAAATGGTTCCTTCTTCACAGAATTTACAATGTCTACTATGTGTTCAGTCTTAGAATTTCCCATGAATTAAAGTGTAGTTATTCAAAGGTAGGAACTGAATTGAAATTAATTTAACAAAACAACACTAATCTATAGTAGATAGCCAAGAACCCATTTTTTTCTTAAGCCAGTATAACATATGTGTGGTTTTATATTTGAAATACTATGTTTTTTTGGTGTACAATGAACCGCTGTTCACCACAGCTGATTCTAAACTCAAGACATCAAAATGGAAATGCCAACATCATTTTCCAAAGGACACAAAGTGGATTTACAACCCAATTTGGCTTCTTCTGACCCTTATCTTTGTACATCACCCAGGCACCCAGCATGCCTTTCATCCGCACAAACTGGTCAATCACATGGACAAAATTCTTCAATTCTGAAATCATCCAAGTACATATTAAAGAAGTTGCTGGTACCTACCAAGTTTTTGGTAGGTTTACAACAGCTATTTTTGCTACTGCATAATAAAGGAAAATGAGATATAAAAGTGTAGAAAACTATAATTAAAAATGTGAATCAGGATACAATTCTGGTGACTTCACTTTCATAAGGTCTAAAAAAAACATCTAGATAAATGAAATTCTGGCTCACTTCAACTCTTTCTCCCCAGATTTTTCATCAAGAGTCTTGATGAAATGTCTTCCAGAAGGTAATTCCAGGCTGGGGGGGGGGGGGGGGGGGGCAGTGTGAAGTCACAGAGTTCAGGAGATTCAAGATCCCATAATATTTGTGGAATGTGTTACTGTGCATGAACTTACTAAGAGGCTTTAGGAAAAATACAAAACCAATTTTAATATTCTCCCTAGATATTGATAATATAAAATCTTAAAAAGGTCTTACTTCAATAAATAAAATACAATCAACCTATCAATCTTAAAAAGGTCTTAGTAGGTTGATTGTATTTTATTTATTGAAGTAAGACCTTTTTAAGATTTTACATTATCTTACAATTTAAATATCTTACAATTCTTAACCATTTATAATTCTAAACTTTGGATAAAAGTAATTTATTTTTATAGATATTGGTCCACTTAAAAAATCAAATTATCTGCTATTTCACTTATTTTCTGTAGCAGAGAAGCAAATCTGATATTGGATAATACTTTATGATACTGCATTTACTGATTAAACACACTTGAACTGTGGGTGCAGTGTGTTACTTATATAAAGCCAGGCAATTAAGTTTTTACTTACCTTTTCTTTTGCTGTTTCAAGTGGTTCTAATATGTAGCCACCAGGAAGTGCTCATAAATCACCCACAAAAAGAAAGTTCTTATGTGATTAGATGAACAATTCTCCAAACACATTTGCGTTTTGTGTGTGTGTGTGTGTCTAACTACACACAAATTATAATTTTCTACAGACCATAGATTTTCAAGTGCTATCCTATTTCTATTAACAATTCCTATTTTGGGGGCACCTGGGTGTCTCAGTTGGTTAAGCATCAGACTCTTGATTTCAACAGGGGTCATGATCTCAGGATGCTGGGATCAAGCCCCACATCAGGCTCTGCGCTCACTGGGAAGTCTGCTTCTCTCTCCTTCTGCCTCTTTCCCTGCTTGCATGGGTGCATCTTTTCCCTCTCTCTCAAATAACTAACTAAATCTTTTTTTTTAATTCGTTTTTAAGGATTCACTGTTGAAAACCTTACAACTCGTGTGTCAAATGAAATGAACAGCAATGGAATAAAACAAATCTAAAAGGTAATTCTTTTACTTATTTTCCCCTTTACAGGTTTTTGTTAAAATCCAGCTTTGTTGATACCCATCACAGCCCACCACTAATCGGTGATTATAGTGTTCCATTATCCTCAACCTACTCAATAATACCAGGATAGAAGACTGCAATTTTCTACCACAAACTTTCAAAGTACTAAAAGACTCAAAGTTTTGAAAAAAAATTTTTAATAATATTCTGTGGTACTAGCTGAAGCAACTGCTTGAGAAGGCTACAACAGACGATGCTATTTACAGAAATAAAACCTAGATGATATAGCTCATTGCAAAAATAATTTTCTGTCGAGATACCTACAGAGTCAATCCATACACAGTGGAAAGACCATAAAGATATTTCATGAGCAGACTGAACACAGTTAATTCAGAAGATACCTATAAGCAGTCTGAGATAAAAATGGATTATTTTCCCATTAGTGTTTGGAACTGGGAAAATTAGATCACTTGGGATTACAGGCAAATGATCTGCCTTCTTCCAACTTCTGTCCTGTTCCCTTCTCCCAAACAGCTTCTCAGGATGAAGTTCTGGTCACTGGTCCAGAGCTAGCCTAAGGCTCAGTCCTCCATCCTGGTCAAGTTCCTCTTCATAGCTACACAATAGGCAGTCCTTCTCTTGGGTCAAAAAGCCCAAGCTCTTCTAAACTAGAACTCAAAAGCTAAACTCACATAAAGTATGGATATATGAACAAGACCTTCATATAATAAGCAATACAAAGTCAAAGACCAAAACCTTTTTACTTTATATCCTTTAATGTAAGCATGTAAGCAAATTACTCTTGAAAAACCAAGTCTTCAGCTATAAAGAAAAAAGTGCTATGTAAGTTTAGCTGAATACCACTGTAATACATTTAATTTCAACTTGAATGTCACTTACTATTTCAATATTGAATGTTGTTTATTGTACTTATTAAGCCAGTGTCTCATTATGAACTCCACCCCACTGGACATCACCTAGTTAGATCCAACACTCACTTAAATTTAATATTACTTTCATATTTTCTTTACTTTTACCAGTAATGATACTTTTCTTACTGAAACATGCTAGGTAAAGAAATTTAGGTTTTTGGAGAATGATGCTTTAGGAATCCTCCCTTATTTCTCCCTCTTCAGGAGAGTGAACTGGTTGGTATTTCATTCTTGGTTTATAACCCTGACAACTGTGTAATCTTGGTCAAGTTATTCAAACTCTTCAGTTTTGTTTCCCTTTGTTTAAGGATGATAATATGCTGGGCACCTGGATGGCTCAGTCAGTTAAGCATCTGCTTTCAGCTCAGGTCATGGCCCTGGGGTCCTGGGATTGAGCCCCTCATTGGTCTCCCTGCTCAGCAGAGAGCCTGCTTCTTTCTCTCCTCTACCACTCTCCTTGCTTGTGCTCTCTTTCTCTCTCCTCTCAAATAAAATCCTTTTTAAAAAGGATGATAATATGCTTATTTACAAAAATTAAATTTTATATTATATGTATAATGGTTTTAAGTTGATTAGTATAAAGTTCTACTTGCTCCCTCTTAAATTCATTCTTTCATGTAAGCCAATTAAAAGGTGTATGTGTATATATATATACATAGCTATATATATATATTTTTTAATAAGATTGGAAGTTGCTACTGGAGGTCTAGTATAAGAGTGAAATCTCATCAGCATATACTGAATGTCAAGACTTCTTAAATGGAACAGTGTTTATTAGGGCAAATGGCAAAGAATCCTCTCTGCTTCTAGAATTTATAACTATTCCAATGAACTCAAATTAAAGTTTGTTATTTTTTAATAAAGCCATCTACACTCATGGAAGGAGAAAAGCATTCATTCAAGAAGGAATTGGCCATTTTCATAGAATCTAGTTAAGATAGTGAAAGAGAGGGGTACATTGCAAAATTTCGTATAATCCACTGCGATCTAATAATACCATCTCTAGGTTGTACAAAATGAAATTCTCTGAATATTGAGTTATTTGAACAAGAAATGGAAGTTATTTATCTTGGGTTTTTGTTGCTTTTAAACTACTTTTGCTTTATTCCCTCTTTCGCAGCAATCTCTTAACAGGAGGTTATGCTAAGAATATTTTAAAGCATTCAAGCATTGTGGAAAATCTCTTTAAATACCAGATATAACCATAACATATTGCCTCCTCAACACCTGTATCTACATATTATCATCCTAATTACTACTTGAACATATATAATTCTAAAATAAAGGTGGCTAAAAAAAAACAGCAAAAAAATTAGGTCAAACTACTTTTCAGCTATAAAAAAGTAGTTATGTGAAAGTCAAAGTAGAACTGACATCTTACAAGCTACTTAAATACTCCAAACATCCTACACATACATTCATACATTCATCATAACAAATACTTTTCTTTTGATTTTGACCAGAAAAAATGCATTTAGGAAAACACTTTTTTTGGGAATATATGGCTGCATGACCTTTAGTCAGATACTGAAGTTTAATCTACCTATAAGAACACAGGTAATGTAAGAAATGCTGCAACCTCAGTTTTTCAAGGGGTTAAATAATCACTCCTGAATTTCACTGGGTAAAAACATTCTCCAAAATTACTGGTAGGTTACTCCAGACAGTCTTCTGCCTTTGGAATTCTCAGGAAATCCTGGGATCTACTGAACTTGTATATGTCTGTGGTACTGCCAATAGCATCCAGTGATGTATCCAAGTTTGTTAACACTGCAGGAGACGGCCAATGATTTTCCTGTAACACAGCTTTTCCTGTAACACATTAATGTCCTCATGCCGATAAAAATATACCTTCTCCTAGAACTCATACAGGCATTCAGTAAAGTGGCAGGAGATAAAATCAATGCACAGAAATCAGATGCATTTCTATACATTAACAATGAGACAGAAGAAAGAGAAATTAAAGAGTCAATGCCATTTACAATAACACCAAAAACCATAAAATACCTAGGAATAAACCTAACCAAGGTAAAGGATCTGTACTCAGAAAACTACAGAATACTCATGAAAGAAATTGAAGACGACACAAAGAAATGTTAAAATGTTCCATGCTCTTGGATTGGAAGAATAAATACTGTTAAAAATGTCTATGCTACACAGAGCAATCTACACATTCCATGCAATCCCTATCAAACTACCATCAACCTATTTCACAAAGTTGGAACAAATAATCCTAAAACTTGTATGGAATCAAAAAGACCCTGAATAGACAGAGGAATGTTGAAAAAGAAAACCAAAGCTGGGGCATCACAAGGCCTGACTTTAAGTTCTCTTACAAAGCTGTAATCATCAAGACAGTATGGTACTGGCACAAAAACAGATACGTAGATCAATGGAACAGAATAGAGAACCTAGAAATGGGCCCTCAACTCTATGGTCAACTAACACTCAACAAACAGGAAAGAATATCCACTGGAAAAAGGACGTCTCTTCAACAAATGGTGTTGGGAAAATTGGACAACTACGTGCATTAGAATGAAACTGGACCATTCTCTTATACCAGATAAACTCAAAATGGTGGAAAGATCTAAATGTGAGACATGAATCCATCAAAATCCTAAAGGAGTACACAGGCAGCAACCTCTGTGACCTCAGCCATGCAACTTCTTGCTAGACACATCTCCAAAGGCAAGGGGGAAAAAAAGGCAAAAATGAATTGTTGGGACTTCATCAAGATAAAAAATTTCTGCACAGTGAAGGAAACTGTCAACAGAACCAAAGACAGCCTACAGAATGGGAGAAGATATTTGCACATGACATATCAGATAAAGGGCTCGTATCCAAAATCTATAAAGAACTTCACAAACGCAACATCCAAAAACCAAATAATCCAGTCAAGAAGTGGGTTATTGCACTGTCATGAACAGAAGACATGAACAGAAAATTCACCAAACAAGACATACATATGGCCAGCAGACACATGAAGAAAATGCTACAAATCACTCAGCATCAGGGAAATACAAATCAAACCACAAGCCAGAATGGCTAAAATGAACAAGGGAGGAAATGACAGATGTTGACAAGGATGTGGAGAAAGGGGAACCTGTTACACTGTTGGTGGGAATGCAAGCTGGTATATCCACTCTGGAAAACAGTGTGGAGGTTCCTCAAAAAGTTGGAAATTGAGCTACCCTGTGACCCAGCAATTGCACTACTGGGTATTTACCCCAAAGACACAAATGTGATTTGAAGGGGCACCTGCACCCCAATGTTCATAGCAGCAATGTCCACAAGAGTCAAACTATGGAAAGAGCCCAGATGTCCACTGACAGATGAATGGATAAAGAAGATATGATATATATACAATGGAATACTACTCAGCCATCAGAAAGAAAATGGGATCTTGCCATTTGCAATGACGTGGATAGAACTAGAGGATACTATGCTGGGTAAAATAAGTCAATCAGAAAAGGACAGTTATCATATGGTCTCACTCATATGTGGAATTTAAGAAACAAAACACAGGATCATAGGGGAAGGAAGGAAAAAATAAAACAAGATGAAATCAGAGAAGGAGACAAACCATAAATGACTCCTAATTATAGGAAACAAAGTGAGGGTTCCTAGAGAGGAGGGGATTGGGGGGATGAGGTAACTGGGTGATGGGCATGAAGGAGGGCAAATGATGTGATGAGCACTGGGTGTTATACAAGACCAATGAATCACTGAACTCTACCTCTGAAACCAATAATACATTATATATGTTAATTAATTTAATTTAAACAAAATTTTTTAGAAGTTAAAAAAAAAGAAGAAAACGTACCTTCCCTGTTCTCCCCAAGTCAAATATCAGAAACACCGTATATCTTGAACTGAATCAATTGTGGCTTCAGGACTTTATTTTTCCCCATGTCTTATCCCTAGTCAATGTGGCTTTATGTGTGTGGGGGGGGGGGAGCTTCAACAAATTGATAATTTATATAATCCAATGATTACCTCCTCTGCATCTGCATTTAATGCTACTGCTTCTCTTAACATTTCGCTACCCTTCTCAGTATTTACCAGTAAAAATACCTTTGGAGAGAGAAATTAAAATCATTCATTTGTTTTAAATTCTTAATTTGTGAATTAAGCAAACTTCTAATAGTCCTCGTGATTTGTAAAAAAAAAGTGAAAATTCATTAAATAAATTCCCAGAGTCACAGTTTACATCTTAGTAGCTAAATGTTAATGTATTTTAATCACAATTGCTCAGTATTTCCATAATGGCAGACTGTTAAAACCTTAAGAAAGAATTAAGATATCCCAGTGTATATATGTAATTTCTTAAATTGCTTATTCCAATTTTGCAATAATGGGGAGAGAATGGAAGGGAAGAAGAGGACAAGAGAGGAAGGCATTAGGCAAGATAGAAAAGCATATAAGCAAAGCAGAGAGTAACCTAATTAATACAAGGGTGACAGAGAAAGTAGAGGAAGAGAGATTGGGGGCTCACGGTGGGCAGGGGAAGGCTCACAGTGGCTCTAAGGAAGCCACTGTATATTGCTTCTCAGTCTATATTAATTCAATGGTCTTACGTTGAAGTTAGCTAAGGTGGGAATATTTACACCATGGAAATCAGCAAGCATTACAAATCAGGGTTACATGCATGTACACATGCATACACATACACAAATACCTAAGTGCCGGCAGTCGATCTTTTCCAGCACATCAATGCTTAGAACTAAATACCTATTTGGAAGACATCAATATTACACACAATGGGAAAGAGTGGTAACTATACCAGACTCCTTTCATTTACCTTTTAAAGCATCTCTTTCAAACATGTACCTGTGGGCTTATAACATTTCCAGTTCAGTATGTCTTTCCCAACACCCAAAAGATTAAAAGCATTTGTACTTCTTCAACTTAAAACTGTTTTACACAGAGCAAGATTTTTGAATCTCTGGGCTTCCATAGTAATACCTTGAGCAAACTTCTACAAGAGCACTGAACGATATACAGTATTAGCTTCACAAGTCAATCTCAGTGATAGCAGGTTTCTGTGGTGCCAGGTGGAGGAGGATGCTGAGGCTGAGGCTCTACACTGAAGGAATGATCACAGATGTCAGTTATAAACATCTCTTACTAACACGAGTGACAGTATTCACACTGTCTATATTATCACAGTTATCTTTCCATTCCTATAAAGGTGGAGATAACGTCTTACTGGTTCTTTAACAATCACTGTCTAGGAAAATCTCTTGCCACAGTGGAAACTCAACACAACCATTGTTAAATTGATAAAGTTATTTCTGACAGCCATAATAGGTACTTGCAATAAGCTACTATAGGAAATACTGTTCCTCATAGTACTATTGAGGATGGCAACAAACTAAATATTTTTGATCATTAGTATTTCTATAATATGTAGTGATATATGGTGTATAACATAAATAGCAATCAATATCTACGTAGGTAGCAATGGGAAACTAAACTCATTTATATCTTTAGAAAAAGACTCAGTCACACACACAAAAAAACAATTAGTAATTTATGATGATTTTTTTCACACAAGGTTCTTTACATAGAAATTGGTTTTGCAGGGGAAAAGAAAGTATGCACTATTGTACTTCAAGTCAAAACTCTGGAGGGCAGACTGCTATACAAATGGCCATAGTGGGCTAAAAGAGAAAGAGCAGTAACTCTTCAAAAACAAGAGATGCAAAGCACCCTCCCAATTCTCCATACTCCTTCCTCCTTAAGGTTGATTTCACTGCTGTGCTGAGCTGAAAACTAAAAAAAGAAAAACATGGCTCTACTAGATAGTAGCTGGGAACCAGGAAAGGCATCTGAGGTAGGGGAGTATGTTGTAGGATGGTTAACAAGCCTAACAGCATGAAGAGAATAGTGAACAGGTCACTCCCATCAGATAAATGCAGTAATGGATTCTAGAGCATACATATAACAATAATTACTGAACACTTACTGTGGGCTGAGAATTCTCCTTCAATTCTTAAAATAGGTATATGAAAAAGGTGCTATTATTATTCCCATTTCATAGATAAGGAAATTGAGACCCAAAGAGGCTAAGTAATGTGTCCAAGGTCACACACAAATAGCTGGCAGCAGAGCTACAGCATGAACCCAGCATTCTGACTCTACAGTCCGTATTCCTAACTACTCTGTCAAACCTCATATACCAATCTTACATAATAAAAAATATACTGCAGGACCAAAAATAAGACTTATCCCACAAACCATACTTGTGAGTATGGCTATCATAAGGTAAAGCCCAATGAAAAAAAAATAAGCTGCAGAGTTAGTGACGAGATTATTTTCCTATTTCCTAATTTCTAAACCCATATATGTAGATATATTATTTTCTCTATTATTCATCTTCTTTGAAAAATGATATGGACTTTTTATTGCACCCCCAATTTCACTATTGTGCTAGTGCCATATTTATGTGTGTGATAAAAAGAAGCTGAGTTGAGTAATAATGATCTTTCTTGGCTTATGAAACGCTTAGTTGTAATAACGTAATGGTGACGTGAGAAGCAGGATGGACGCAGTGGAGATTAGGAACAATTAATGTAAAATAGAAACATTTCTTCAACATAATTCCACCAATAAAAATTTGGGAAATGAGAAAAATGGGTATTTCTTTCAGAAATATAACCATAGTAGTATTGCCTTTTCCTACATCACTTTCCGTGGTACAACACTTACTTGGGATGTACTATCTTGATATAAACAAACACAGTAAATATTGTAATTTAACTTGTACAATTAAGAAAAAAACAACACCAGAAGCTAATACACACACATGCAGGGTATCTTTCTTATAAACTAACCCTGGAGTGACTGTTTGAATGTGAATGTTTTCAGGATCTCTGGGGGTAAAGGGGAAGAGAAAACCTTTTGAAATAAATTCCTTAATTGAATAAACTCATAAATTGAATCACAGCATTAAAATAAAACCAAGAGAAAAAAATTTTTAAGGATTTTTTAAGGCAGAGACACAGGCAGAGAGACAAGCAGGCTCCTCGCAGGGAGCCTGATGCAGGACTCGATCCCAGAACCCTGGGATCACAACCTGAGCCGAAGGCAGATGCTCAACTGCTGAGCCACCCAGGTGTCCCAAAACCAAGAGAAAATAATTAAAAGAGAAAACTTCAAAACTTTAGTACGTAATTACAAAGGTCTGTGAGTACCTTATTTAAGTCCTACAATTTAGCAAACAAGTTGTATGATTTATTTTGCAAACATTTTCTTTTAAACTTTCCCAGGCATTTGAGCACAGGCTCTTAGTCATAGCTGAGAATTACTTCTCAAATAAATTCCATATGTTCTAAATCTTGCCCCTGCTTTTTTCCAAAACCAGATCTGATCATAAACCATGGTCCAGTTTATACAGTTTCTACACTGTATAGCTGTCAAACTTTTTTCTTCCCCAATGAACTAAAGAACCTCTTTCAGCCCTTTATGTGTAGTCTTCTATCATGTGCTGTAAGAGTGATGTGTCAATACTAGAGAAATTCTCTTTGCAACACATGATGAAAAGCATTACAAAATACAGACTTTTCCTTATCTGTGAAAAGTATGTCCCAACAGAAAACACAATCATTTAATAAATCATTAACATCTGACCTCTTTTGGTCTTACCCTCAGGCCATGTATTACTTTCAATTCATAGAACTAGCTAAAAAAGTGTTTATGATTCTTCTCCAGAAAATAAAGCTTAGAAGCTTGGAAATGATTTTCCTTCCTGATAGCAGTAGACAGTCAGAGACATTCAGACTCCAGTGCATTCATGATGATGTGCACAACCTGATATAATGCAAAACAGCAATGCTATGCTAAGGGACACCTAAGTCATCCTACATGAAATTATGAAAAGTTCTGGAGAAACAATCCCTCTCCTCTCTCTTATTTTGCTTCCTCTTTAAAAACTGAAAGATAATGTATTTAGCGGAGAAGGAAACTTAGCTCCTGTGATGCCCAGTTTACATAAGCAATAAGAGTGTTAATGTAAAACCCTAGTTCTTATTTCAACATTACCCAGGTCCCTAAACAGAACCGTGACAAGCAACTCCCATCACTTTGGCTGCCAACAATCACATCTTATTCCCAACTTCGGGCTTTTAGGAACTCCTAAGGTAATCTAGAATATGACCAAAGCTAAAACATTTTAATTAATCTAAATTAATCTAAAAATTAATTAATCTGAAAACACTAGATGAGAAAATTCACCTTTTCAGATAATTCAAGGATATAATAAAGCTGGACTGTATGCCACAATAACGAAAGAAAAAAAAACTTTGCACATAACATAAAGACGGAAAGCTCATGAAGCTTCTACCTCACTCCTGCTAAGCATACTGTCCTGAGACCATTCAGGTGTATCGTATGCTGTCTTCTTCAATGGCCTTTTGACCTGATTGAGTCTGTCTTTGTCTCCAAGAGAATTCTTGCAGAGTAAAGGGGGCAAAACAAGCTCAATCAACTTACCTTTATCTTACATTTCAAGATAAAAGTCTACACCTAATCTATCCATGGACAACATAATGTAGTTCCATGCTTCAAACATTACACAGAGTGATCAATGGCTTACAAATCTTATCTGCAGCCCAGATATTTCTGCTGTCTGTAAACCATATGTTTGTCCCATCCCCAAAAGCCCCTAAAAAATACACCCTCAAAGTACGTCCCAGCCTTCTCCAATTTCTCACAACCCACCCAAATCTAATTTTCTACATGGCTGCCAGAATGGTCTTTAAGAGTATGTTACTTCCCAACTTCCCAACTTTTAGCATCTCTCTACAACTTTCAATATAAAAGACCTTTCCTTAGCCCAGTTTCCCATTATTCCTATGAAGAGGCCCCTCACTAGCTCCTCACAACTCTTCTGCTGCCTCTTCCATATGGCAAGTCTCCTCTTCCAACATGTAACACAATTTATAAAGCCTAGCTCACATGGTGACCTTTTCCATAGTTTTCCTTCCCTGGTTCACTTATTCATCCCTATCCAAACAAATGTCTCTTATCCCTTATGTCTCAGCCCAAGTGTCACATCCTTGGTGAGCTTTCCTTAATATTCCCAGTGTAAGTTAGCCACAGGATTGTGATTATATCACTGTGACGATTGATCACAGAATTCTGTAAGCCACATTGTGCCAGTATGACTTCTCAATGAAATTAGGACTATTTCTAAGGAAATTTCTATGCCTCCAGCTTTCTTCTCATTTTTTATTTTTGTATCCCCAAGGGCCTGGAGCAGTATCTGAGGCATACAGATATGGGCCAAAAAACATTTTTTGATACAAGCGTATTAGCTGAAACAGGGTGGGGAACGACATGGGGGAAAAAAGTTGAAGAAAAGTTAGAGAACAGAAAATGCCAAAGTTAAACTAAAATAAGATGCATAATGCTGGACTTTGTATTTATACAAACTAAATGTCATTTTTCTATTCATATACTGGCCTCAGTCTCAAACAATATTCCATACACTCATATATTATTGACTGTGAAAATATTTTGAAACCACTGAGAAAGAGAAAAACTGAAGTATATAGATTTCAGAATTAAGACACACACACACACACACACACACACACACACACACACACACACACCTGGTTTCTTTTAGGAAAACTGAGAATTTTAACAGATAATGGATATAGATTACCTTCTGCTAGGGCACGCCAGATTATGGATTTTCACTATACATGCAAACAAAAGCTTAAACCCAATATTAAATTTTCATCTCTACTTTTAAAAGGAGAATGAATGAGATTAAATTCTCCAACTGTTTAACCAATGCTAGTTACCAATTTGGAAATGAAACTTGACTAGGCACTGGGGGACAGGGAGGAAAAAATAGGAAAGCTAAAAGCTATTTGGCAAAACAGCATATCCTTCAATATTTATTAGGGATGAATAAGCCTGCTATCTTATCAGTGGAAGCTGGCTTGCTACCCTGTGCCAAAACTTCAATGAGGCTCATCAACATCCTTGATGAAAAGAATGAGTAATGAAAAGCATAGCTTCTACTGGTCTATGAGCTTAAGAGCCAGACAGCATACTATCTACATTACTCAGGGGCTAAATCACTTTACTGTAATTGTACTGTTACAATAAGAGCTTTTAGGCCAAATGGCAAAGCAAGGGCAAGCCTAGGTCAAATTGTGAAGGTAAAATTTGTTTTCAGAAAACGTCTACCTCTTCAGTTGACACTAATTCAGCTTTGTTCAGCCTTTATTCTAGGGTGTTTATGCAGTCTATGCACCATCATCCCTTTTCTCTTCCATGGGAGCCCCTTACCCTTACTTTTGTTCCCAGGAAACCTGAATTCTAAATTACCACTAGCATTATCATATTCAATAAAATCTTAATGACTTCTATGGCTTCTTTCATCAAGACCTTTCTCCATGCTTCCCAATAATTAGTAAATCTGATTTACTTACAAATGCTAATCTGCTTTTTGTACACTGAGAGCTATTTGCCCTGGGGACACTTAATACAGTAAGGTGATCCAGTGGTGGGGATTTTGGTACCATGTATGGTCCAATAAGAGCGATAATCAAGTTGGTGCAAAAACAGTTGCCTGCTATAGCTACACGTGTGGCAAAATGTGAATAAGTTCTCCTCATAAATGACAACTTTATTGGAGACCAGGCTCATATCAAAATAACATGGTAAAAATGCTACCTTTTTTTTGGTTTATATATACAGATGATAGTGAATGAAGAATTGATAGGTATATACCCCATATTTATATATTGTTCAGCCAGAAACAACATATAAATAGTGTTGTCTATAACTTCATAATGTCTATGTCTTCATAACTTTTCAGGTGAGAATTTAAAATCAATCTCAAATCAATTGCTTATAAACCAAAATTAGATGCTTCCAATGATTTAGTTGGAAATGGTTCAGCCATTAAGGTGTAATTCTTGAGTTGATACCTATAGCTCAAATGGTTTTCAAGCAAATATTTACTGTGGAATACAAAGGATGTACTATTTTATAATTCATAAAGTTGAATAAGCACAAAATAAAAATAAATTAAAAAGGTAATACCAGATGACAGAAGTCACAAAGAAAACAAAACAAGTTGATGTGAGAGAAAATAATGGCAATGGGGATACTAATTTAAACTCGTGGTAAACAAAGAGCTCAATGAAGAGAAGTACCTTGAAATGAAACATGAATTATGGTAACTCCTCACCCCCTGATCCCTACTCAAAGATCTAGAAGAGTTTCAGGCAGAAAGAACATAAAGTATAAACATCCTAAGACAGAAGTATGCTTGACATGCTGATGGACAGAAGAGAAACCTGGCATGAGTAAAGCACATGGAATGGTTTGAGATCCAAGCAGAGGCAGGTAGGCCTTCAAAACCACAGTATGAAATTTAGATTTTATTCTACGTTCGCTATCACAGAAAAACAGAATATGGTTGTAATGACAGAAGAATGAAAATTTTATTCTAAATAGACTTCACATTTGTACTATTTGCCATTACTAATTATAAAAGTGTTGTACCTCCTGAGGTTTTTAAAGAGCTACTGCCACTACAAAGAATGAAATCCACAGAGTTGAAGGAAGTTCTGCCCCTAAATTGAACTCAACTCCTGCACAAACCAAAAATCAACAATAAAAAGAACTATGGAAAAACCCTTTAGTATTAACTGCCAAGAACTTCCCATCAAATATATCCAAATACTCATAGCTTTTATCTATGACTCTACATGGATAAGTTTACAAAGTTAAAGCAACTGCTTTCTAGGGTGGGGGAAATAAAGGATTTCTATAATCAGAATTAACCTGAATGATGACACCCATTTATCATATTCAGTGTCATCTAATTAGAAAGCAAATGTATACACAAAAATGTATATGTCTTGATTTGTCAAGAGACTATACTTCATGGTATGTCTACAAATTGAATCTATTTTTTCAAATATCAGGGTTAAGCTAGATAGAAAATAATGTAAAGCTACTGGGAAGCTGTGAGTAATCATACCTAATATTGTCCCTTGTAGAATTAAAAGATAGAAGCCCAAAGAGGTTAAAACTGCACAGTTAATAGCAGACCCAACATTAACACAGTGCCTTATTGAATTGAAATGAGCTCATGTTTCTCCTTACTCCATGACTATTAACAATTTAACACAAATTTTGTTTTAGCACTCTTCTACAATACCAGGAAGTATTGTATTTAGGTACGTCAGAGATAGCTCTACACAAATTCTACCATAAAAATAATAGAATCCTAAAAGATGAACTCCTCAGTCACCTTGCTTTAAAACAAATCCCCCCTTTCTTTTTAAAACCTTCCAAGTGGAAGCACGAAGAAAGAGAGAGAGAGAGAGAGAGAGAGAGAGAGAGAGAGAGAGAGAGAGAGAGAGAGAGAGAGAGAGAGAGAGAGAGAGAGAGAAAGAGAGAGAGATTGTCCTGGTCATATTTTTCTTCTTGACATGTTCTAAATTCAAGTTTAAAAGTTAAAAAAATAGTATTAAATACTCAATGTTTATTATTAGCATTATGAAGATAAATAACTCCTATTTATATACTTTCTTTAGTGAATATCAAGGCTCTTAGGTTATTAGTGCTCAAAAGTGGGAAGTCTTAAGGAGTGTCTTGAGCCCCTCATGGACGAAAATACTCAAGAATAGAAGAAACTTTTCCAACTTGATCCTCTTTAAAAATGCCTGCAATAGAAAGATATTGACAGAAGTAAAGCAGGGACCTCAGATAAGCTGAGACAAAGAATAGAGGGACAACTACTTTGTGATACTCCCTTGCAAAGGATGCATGTCTACTTTGTAAGAAATGCAAGAAACACTTAACTATTTTGAGAGATTACAGAGAGCATTAAAATGAGCATACTGCTCATTATATACCTGCTTTCAGTAGTTTTTCCCTCCCTCCTGACATTGTTACTTCATAACTTAATATAATTTAAAGGCTAGTTCATATTTTTACTTTTGACTTAGCTTGTAGTCTACAGAGTAAAAAGTAAGGCCACATCACAAATATAAAAGTTGACAAGATGTCTGGCATATTACCTTTATAGTTAAAATCTAGAAAATCATTCTAGCCCTTGGTTTCTCTTTATAGCTTAAGAATCACCAATCCTTTGACATAAAACTGAACACATTGCCTAATTACAGTCACTCTTTACTAGTAGTGGTCAACATGGTGTCAACTTTGTTCTTGGGCAAAGGTACTTCTGCTCTGCACTACCTCCAGATCTTATTCCAAAGATCTTCAAGTTACTCCTTTCCATTTTCTTCATAGTAGATCCTGTCAAGAGTGTTTCTGATTAGCTGGCAAGTGGAAGTTACAGCATGCTTAGTTCAATTAACCAGAGAATGAGAACTTCAAAACCACTGTGTTCAGTCATTATAATCCTCTTTACTGACTACAGAGAAAGTTCAAGTCACTCTGACTTGTTAAGAAAAAGGAAACTTATCTAACATTAATGATTTATCTGAATGATCATCAAATCTCAATGACTTAGGATCTGCTGAGATGCTACCCTGCAGGAACACAAGTGTGACTATGGCCAGCCTAGAGTTTACTCTCCATTTAATCTGGCAAGAACTGAGTAAGCACTTACTACATGCTTACACACCTTACATGAGACTTAGGATGTAAGGTTACTATATTGTGCTCTACAGATTTTATACACACACACACACACACACACACACACACACACACACACAATACCTGGAAGTAGTATACAACACGTGGAAGGGCCTTGTCCTAAACAAGATTATAATTTCATGGGGACACTAGGAAAACTACAAAAAAGTTTCAAAACAACAAATATTAGTGCAAGACTAAATAAAAAGGAGGTGGAAATTGGGATGGTTTCCCAGGAATTGAGCTGGGCCATTATTTAACATATTTCATTTCTGTGCCTCATCAGTTGATCCTCAAGAACAAAGGCTTATATGCCCTATAAAAAGGCTAAATGTAAAGTTTTCTCTTTTTTTCTCTATCATGTTCTAAAAACGATCTTCAAACTTCTTATAAAGATACTATATAGCACAATAAGGTAAAATAAATTTAAAATGAGGTTAAAAATAAAGCAAAGGAGAATAAAGATAGGGAGAGAGAAAGGGACATGTAAAATGAGTGTGCAAAATGTGTGCTCGAGGTCATGTAAGAGAACTTGAGAAGGTCAAGAACCCTGGCTCTGAACAAGGCAGCAGTCAGTGTGTAGCAGAGTATCAAAGTCTGACCTTTGATTTTGTGTGGCATAAGCTAATGTTCAATGTTTACCACCTTTGTATTACCCAAAAAGATGACCTGAAAAATCATTAAATGTTTCTTCCATTGAGCATATCTCTTCAATATTTCTTTTTGTAAATTAACTGAGAGTCATGAAAAACATTGCTTGTTAGAATCACTAACATTCAATCGGCAGGTGAAAGTTAGATAACAGGATGTCTACTATGTAGTCTTCCCTCACACAGAACTTAACTTACTAATTCCAGCAATAGAAAAGGTAACTTCATAATAGAGTAAAATGTGGCAGACACCACGATAATCAAAACATCAACATTTACAGCAACAGTAATGAGACAAAGTGACATGAGGTGCCTTAATTCCTGCAAATGCACAACCTGAATTTATAAGGAAACATCAGACTTGTGATAGGTAGTGTTATCACAAGTTTCTCACTCAAGTCTTTGTTGTGCTTGAAAATCTCATTAATCAGTTCAAGTCTTCTATGAAATAAGCCTTGCTACAGAGAAAAGTGAATTTAAGGCAACAGTCCTCACCATCACCCAAAATTCATGGAAAAGTACAATACTGCATAAAGTGAAGATCACCTCTGATCTCAGTAAGGTATTATAATCAAGAATACAGGTGGCCAACAGGCACATCCAAAAGTGCACAACATCACTCATCATCAGAGAAATGCAAATCAAAACTACAATGAGATATTACCTCACACTTGTCAGAATGGCTAGTATCAAAAAGACAAGAAATAACAAGTGTTGACAAGGATGTGGGGAAAAGGCAACCCTTGTGCAGTATTGGTGGGAATGTAAATTGATAAAGCCATTATGGATAACAGTATGGAGGCTTCTCTCAAAAAATTAAAAATAGAAATACCATAAGATCAGGCCATCTCACATCTGGGTAATTATCTAAAGCACTAATATCAAAAGATATCTGTACTCTCATATTCACTGGAGCATTATTTACAATAGCCAACATATGGAAACAACTTAAGTATCCACTGACCAGTGAATGGACAAAGAGAAATGTGGTATGGATAGAGAAAAAACATATAACACACAAATACATACACCATATACACATATATAGGCATAATGGAATATTACTCGGCCATTAGAAAAGAAGGAAATCCTGCCATTTGTGACACAGTAGATAAACCCAGAAGGCATTATGCTAAATGAATGAAGTCAGGCAGAAAAACAAATACTAGATGATCTCACTTAAGTGGAATCTCTATATCAGTTCTTTTTCTTTTCTTTTTAAAAAAAGAGAAGAGATGGATGGTTGCCAGAGGAAGGGAATGGGTGAAATGCATGATGGAGGTCAAAGGTACAAACTTTCAGTTATAAAGGAAGTCGTGGGGATATAAAGTACAGCATGGCAACTATAGTTCATAATGCTATACGTATATTTGAAGGTTGCTAAGGGAGTAGATCTTAAAAGTTCTTATCATAAGAAAAAAATGTAAATGTGAGGGGAAGGATGTTAACTAGATTTACTGTGGTGATCATTTCACAATGTATACAAATTGTAAAGTCAATATCAATATGTGTGGCTGCTTTCATAAGACTGATGAACATGAAAGGAAAAGAAAATAAAGTGGAAGGAAAGAGAGACAACTCCATTCTCCGACAGTATGTCCACACAATGAAATACTATTCAGTAATAAAAAGGAATGAAGTACTGATATGATACAACATGAGCTTCAAAAACATTATGCTATGTGAAAAAAGCCCAAAACAAAACAACACATAATACATAATTCCATTTATAATAAATAGTCAAAATTTTTAAAAAAAGCAAATCTAGAAAAACAGAAACTAGATTATTAGTTGGCTGGGGTTGGAGATTAAGTATAAATAGGCATGAGAAATTTTACTGTGGTGATGAAAATGTTCTAAATCTGGACTGTGCTGATGCCAGCACAACTGTGTAAATTCACTAAAAACAGTTGTTTAGTTAAAATGAGTGAATTTTATGGTATATAAATTAAACATTAGTAAAGTTGTAAGGGAAAAAAAAGCCTACAGTGCATAGGCCATCAAAAAACAAGGCTTATTCTACTCCTACTGCATTCAGAGCCCAGCTAAAATACTGTGACATAGTCCCATACTCAACAAACGTAAAGTATAATGGAATCTTAACATTTCAAATTAAAAAAAAAAAAAAAAGCTTTAAAAAAAAAAGACGCTAAGCCCAATTCCCGACCTTTTGAATATGAGCTATTCTAAGTGACTAGCTTCTACTGTGTTTAAAATAGTAGTGGTGCCATATGTGACCTAGGGACTAAGGTTAAGACAACTGCTTCTGCCTGGTTCTCTTCACGTGGGACGTGAACTTTGAAAGTACTGATTCTGCCTGAAAAGAACTCTACCCCTAAAGCAACATGCTGAAGAGATCACACAGAGAAAGAAGTAGCCAAGGAACCCAATGCCAGCCAATTGTTTCACTCTTTTCCAGCATCAACTAGAAGACACATGAAGGGGCCTTCATGATTGCGGTCCCTAGCCTTCAAGGCACCCCAGATTACACCAAGTGGAAAAGTGATAAACTGTCCCAGAGGAACCCCGCTGATATTGCAGATTCACAAGCAAAATAAATGGCTTTATTTCAAGCTCCTAATATTTGGGTTGGTTTGTTAAAAAAAAACATTGAAATTCAGATTATCTTATCTTACCTTCTTAAAATACTGGATAGCACAATTACAATACACTTAATAGAACAAAGTAACATTCTGTAAAATATTGAGACTCAAAGCTGAGAACTTTTAGCAATAGGTTAGTCATCTTTGTTTCCATGAAAATGTACAAACCTCGATTTCCTTTCTGGATAATAACTTTATTTTAATGTTGAATTTTACAGCAGAGATAAAAACATTAAGACTGAAGAAAGAGAAATTAAGGAGTAATTCCCATTTACAATTGCACCAAAAGCATAAGATACCTAGGAATGAACCTAACCAAAGAGGTGAAGGATCTATACCCTAAAAACTATAGAACACTTCTGAAAGAAATTGAGGAAGACACAAAGAGATGGAAAAATATTCCATGCTCATGGATTGGCAGAATTAATATTGTGAAAATGTCAATGTTACCCAGGGCAATTTACACATTTAATGCAATCCCTATCAAGATATCATGGACTTTCTTCAGAGAGTTAGAACAAATTATTTTAAGATTTGTGGGGAATCAGAAAAGACCCGGAATAGCCAGCGGAATTTTAAAAAAGAAAACCATAGCTGGGGGCATCACAATGCCAGATTTCAACTACAAAGCTGTGGTCATCAGGGCAGTCTGGTACTGGCACAAAAACAGACACATAGATCAATGGAACCGAATAGAGAATCCAGAAGTGGACCCTCAACTTTATGGTCAACTAATATTTGATAAAGGAGGAAAGACTATCCACTGGAAGAAAGACAGTCTCTTCAATAAATGGTGCTGGAAAAGTTGGACATCCACATGCAGAAGAATGAAACTGGACCACTCTCTTTCACCATACACAAAGATAAACTCAAAATGGATGAAAGATCTAAATGTGAGACAAGAGTCCATCAAACTCCTAGAGGAGAACACAGGCAACACCCTTTTTGAACTTGGCCACAGTAACTTCTTGCAAGATACATCCACGAAGGCAAAAGAAACAAAAGCAAAAATGAACTATTGGGACTTCATCAAGATAAGAAGCTTTTGCACAGCAAAGGATACAGTCAACAAAACTAAAAGACAACCTACAGAATGGGAGAAGATATTTGCAAGTGACGTATCAGATAAAGGGCTAGTTTCCAAGATCTATAAAGAACTTATTAAACTCAACAGCAAAGAAACAAACAATCCAATCATGAAATGGGCAAAAGACATGAACAGAAATCTCACAGAGGAAGACATGGACATGGCCAACAAGCACATGAGAAAATGCTCCGCATCACTTGCCATCAGGGAAATACAAATCAAAACCACAATGAGATACCACCTCACACCAGTGAGAATGGGGAAAATTAACAAGGCAGGAAACCACAAATGTTGGAGAGGATGCGGAGAAAAGGGAACCCTCCTGCACTGTTGGTGGGAATGTGAACTGGTGCAGCCACTCTGGAAAACTGTGTGGAGGTTCCTCAAAGAGTTAAAAATAGACCTGCCCTACGACCCAGCAATTCCACTGTTGGGGATTTACCCCAAAGATACAGATGCAGTGAAACGCCGGGACACCTGCACCCCGATGTTTCTAGCAGCAATGTCCACAATAGCCAAACTGTGGAAGGAGCCTCGGTGTCCATCGAAAGATGAATGGATAAAGAAGATGTGGTCTATGTATACAATGGAATATTCCTCAGCCATTAGAAACGACAAATACCCACCATTTGCTTCAACGTGGATGGAACTGGAGAGTATTATGCTGAGTGAAGTACGTCAATCGGAGAAGGACAAACATTATATGTTCTCATTCATTTGGGGAATATAAATAATAGTGAAAGGGAATAGAAGGGAAGGGAAAAGAAATATTGGGAAATATCAGGAAGGGAGACAGAACATAAAGTCATTTACATAAAAATATTTTATCTGATATTTTCTTGACTCAAAATAAAAGATCCTATTAACCAGTTTTTCTAGTACAATAATACCTTAAAACAATTTGTTTGAAATTTAGTTCTGTGTTTAATGTTCTTATGTACATTCTTCTTGAACAGCTGTGCTACTTTCAGGAACTCAGAAATCCACACTGTAATTAAAACTTCTCTTAGAGATGCCTGGGTGGATCAGGGGTTAAGCGTCTGCCTTTGACTCATCAAGTGAACCTGGGGTCCTGGGATCGAGTCCCACATCAGGCTCCCTGCAGGGAGCCTGCTTCTCCCTCTGCCTGTGTCTCTGCCTCTCTCTGTGTCTCTCATGAATAAATAAATAAAATCTTAAAAAAAAATTTCTCTTAATAACCTAATGATTTTCTTGAGAACACTGATGATAGTAAACAGAGTACTTTATGGAGTACAATCCTCCACTCATGACTACCTTGTAAGACAGGTATTACTGACCTCAGTTCACACACATTAAAACGCAGGCTTTGTTCACTGTGGTAATGTGCCCACGTTCATATGATTCGAATATAGTAGAAAAAGGATTCCACCATAGCAGGTATGATTCCAAAACGCAAACACACAAAATTCTAGGTAATAGATTTTGCAAACACTTTATATTCAGTTAGGTCAAATTATCTCTTAAAAAAACTTAAAATTACTCAAAATGGATGAGAGATCTAAATGTGAGACAAGAGTCCATCAAAATCCTAGAGGAGAACACAGGCAACACCCTTTTTGAACTCGGCCACAGTAACTTCTTGCAAGATACATCCACGAAGGCAAAAGAAACAAAAGCAAAAATGAACTATTGGGACTTCATCAAGATAAGAAGCTTTTGCACAGCAAAGGATACAGTCAACAAAACTAAAAGACAACCGACACAATGGGAGAGGATATTTGCAAACGACATATCAGATAAAGGGCTAGTTTCCAAAATCTATAAAGAACTTATTAAACTCAACACCAAAGAAACAAACAATCCAATCATGAAATGGGCAAAAGACATGAAGAGAAATCTCACAGAGGAAGACATGGACATGGCCAACATGCACATGAGAAAATGCTCTGCATCTCTGGCCATCAGGGAAATACAAATCAAAACCACAATGAGATACCACCTCACACCAGTGAGAATGGGGAAAATTAACAAGGCAGGAAACAACAAATGTTGGAGAGGATGCGGAGAAAAGGGAACCCTCTTACACTGTTGGTGGGAATGTGAACTGGTGCAGCCACTCTGGAAAACTGTGTGGAGGTTCCTCAAAGAGTTAAAAATAGACCTGCCCTACGACCCAGCAATTGCACTGCTGGGGATTTACCCCAAAGATTCAGATGCAACGAAACGTCGGGACACCTGCACCCCGATGTTTCTATCAGCAATGGCCACAATAGCCAAACTGTGGAAGGAGCCTCGGTGTCCATCGAAAGATGAATGGATAAAGAAGATGTGGTTTATGTATACAATGGAATATTACTCAGCGATTAGAAACGACAAATACCCACCATTTGCTTCAACGTGGATGGAACTGGAGGGTATTATGCTGAGTGAAATAAGTCAATCGGAGAAAGACAAGCAGTGTATGTTCTCATTCATTTGGGGAATATAAATAATAGTGAAAGGGAATATAAAGGAAGGGAGAAGAAATGTTGGGAAATATCAGGAAGGGAGACAGAACATAAAGACTCCTAACTCGGGGAAACGAACTAGGGGTGGTGGAAGGGGAGGAGGATGGGTGTTGGAGGGGAATGGGTGACGGGCACTGAGGTGGACACTTGACGGGATGAGCACTGGGTGTTTTTCTGTATGTTGGTAAATTGAACACCAATAAAAATTAATTAAAAAAAAAAAAACTTAAAATTGAGACTTATCACCCATATATCTCTTGTCCCATATAATACTTGAGGAATTTTGAAACAGGAAAATAAAATTCTATTCAAAGAAAAATATTTCCAAACCTCTACTTTTTTTCCTTTGGTTCTGAAATAGTAATCTGTGGTGCCCACTGAGGTTGCTCTAAGCATGGTATTGACCTTGCCAGAGCTAACAAACTGTCCACCTGGACTCTCCTTCCCAATATTGCCAGAGAACAGTTCACTGAATGACATTATTATAGTTAGCTAAGTAGATAATTGGCTCATTCTCTGTTCACCAAAAGCTAAAATTCTATCCATTTAACAATTTGAGAAAAATGTTAGTATCAGAGATGATATGTCATTCTCCAGATCAAGGTTTCTCAGACTTTAAAATACACAAGGAACACCTGGGGTACTTGCTGGTTCTCATTTGGCAGATTTGTCTAAGACGGAGATTGATTATTTCTAACAAGTGATCTGTTGACTCAGATACTACTGCTTCACACTTTTAGAGAGCAATCATTCCATTCATAGAAAACTGTGTGCTCTTCAAATTACAGCAGCAAATGAAACACTCAAATTACAGCTGCAGTTGCCAATATTAATGTTAAATGTCATGGTGGCTTTTTTAAAGATTTTATTTATTTATTCATGAGAGACACACAGAGAGAGGCAGAGGGAGAATAGGCAGAGGGAGAAGCAGGCTCCTCATGAGGAGCTGGATGTGGGACTCGATCCCAGGACCCTGGGATCATGACCTGGGCCAAAGGCCGACGCTCAGCCACTGAGCCACTCAGGTGCCTGGCATGGTATCTTCTTCTAAACTGCTGTTATCAAATTGGTATTTTACATACTGCCTCCCTGAATTTGTTGCTGCCTGATGGACTGTGTTTTCCAAAGTGCATTCACTATAATGCTGGTCAAGCCTGGGAAATGTTATATACTATGTGTGTATGTATATGTATGTATACACTATATGTGTATATGTGTATGTGTATGTATATGTGTGTATATACATATATATTATATGCATGTGTGTGTGTGTATATGTGTGTGTACATACACATACATACATATAATTGGCAGTATCAAATACAACAAGTATTTGGTAAGCAGGACTCCTGGAATGTCATGATGAGGCAGTTTACTTTGACCTCCCATTGTTCCTCTAAATGTGCTTAAGAGGAACAGTCCTTCACCAGCTCACAATAGGAGACTGCAGGCCGTCCCACGACTTTTCTGGACATTCAGGAAATGTATCTCCTGCTCACCCACTCCCAGATGATGTAGGAAGAATCTGAGTCCTATAAAGGACACATTCTACCTGGCTTCTTTTCTTTGCCATACACCTTGTTTCTAATTTATTTCTGTTACTGAGCACTTCCAGGATGATTGTGGAGTACTGGGAAGGGAAGTTCTTACTTGACACTAAACAACAAAGGATCCTTCTTCTCTGGCCATGGGAACGGCTAACACCAACTCTCTCTTGAGCATGTTCTCTCAGGTTCTTAGACACAGTCCCCAAATATTGGAGGTCCCTCTCCCTGTGGCTTCACTCATGCAGCCTTCATCTACCCACTCCTCCTCACCCCTCCTCAGCTTCCAGACTCCACAGCCTCTTACTGATGGATGTACCCTACCTTCTTGGCATCATCTTCTTTTAGGATGACCCCAGGTAAACATTTCCCTCAAGTTCCTCAGTAGGTCCTTGGTATACATGCCTTTGACATGCCATCACTTAGAAATGTAGTCATTCACTTCCCTAGAGGCTCAGCCATTCATTGGTGCCATATTTTGCAGGCCACATCAAACTCCTGGAGTATGAGTTGGGCATCTGGCCACTATTCTCCCCAAAACTGCTCTAAAATCATACTGCTCCCACTGACAGCTCCATCACTCCATTTAAATATGTAAGACTCACAGTGTAACTTAAAGAATCCTTCTCACAAAATCTTCTTTCCACAGCCACCCTTTTTTTATTCATGTAGAATATAAGAATTATATAATTCAGTTCTCCAAATTTCCTTTGAAAATCCATAGCTTGAAAAAAACCCCACAATCTGTAGCTTGGTCTTTTGTCTTCCTTCTGGATAGGGCAGCAATGGCAAAATAATTAACTCAGCTGAGCAGCAGAAAGAACTACATGCCCCAAAGAGGTAGTGGTAGCAGAAGGGATTTCCCTATGAATGTATGAAGTAGTCCCTAAGGATTCCTGAAAATTACCAGGTATGAACAGTGACTTTAGGGCTCTGGATATCATATAATCTGAGGATTGGGATAGTCAGCCAGTAAAAGATGAACTATTACTGTTGATACAATTTCGTTAATGCTCAAAGTCTGGGAAGAGCTATATAAATTCAATTTGTTGAAACAGAACAATAATAAATTCTCAATTATGCAAATCAATGAAGGCCACAAATTACCCTAAGTTTTATCTATTGGATATTGAAACTAAGTAATTCAAATAATTATCAACCATTTTCTAATGACATTGTCCCTAAGACAACATTAAAGTTAATTTAGATATCCAGAGTATATCTGTCCAAGTTGGGAGGTAGATGAGTAGGGAGGGAGTAAATGTACTCAGAAGTACTCTGAGTTGCAGGATGATCAGTCTATGATTTCAAAATCAAATTACACAAAGGCCACGAAATGCATGACATACCTATTCACTAACCACCTGATTCATGTGTTTCCCTAACAGGAACTTATATGATATATCCCACACCATGCCACAAAGATATTGCCTTAAAATTCTTTGCACAGAATCATTGAGACCCTGGCATAAAGGTTAGATGAATTCTTAATATCACACTCTCAAGAATACATACAAAGAGAGACAGACAGTAAGAGACAGAGACAGAGGAACGAAGAGAGGGGGAGACAGAGTGGGGGGACACCAGCGTTTTGCCAGCTAGAATGTATAATGACTCCATCACTTAGACTTGGGAATCCTAAGCCTCTAAGGTAGAGTTCAAATACTAGCAAAGTAAAATATTTGACCACAACCCAAGCCCACCACATGGTTTCCCTCATCCTATTATGCACAGAGCTCTCTAGCAATGTTGAGCATTTCAAAACAAACAAATAAATAAATAAATGAAGACTAGGTTTTCAAAAATAGCTGCCTAAATTGAAGCCATAAACACACACACACTGAATGTGTACATATGCCCACACACGCTGGACTTAGACCACAACAAAAGAAAGAAAAAATCTGGGAGTGGCATTTCCAAACAGATTTAAGGACCATGCTGCATAATAGATACACATCTTCCTTTCACCCAAGTAGAAAGATCTGCACATGCAGCAAATACAATATGAGAGAAGCAGCAGCACCCATTCATATTTTTTCCTGTCCTTAGATTTTTTCCTTTCCTACAAGCCAGATGCCAAGATCCAAACATTTTTTACATACAAATTAAGTATTAATGGAATAGGAAATGTGCTTTTCCTGAATAAAAATTTTGTTGTTTTTATTTGAATAGCTGACCTAAGCAAAAGACTTTAATGCCATTACATCTGATGGTTTTAGCTTACATTTTCCAAATACTAAATAGGAAATTTTCAATTGCCATATTAAGTTAAATTACAGTTGTGTCAACCCCTTATATTATTAAAGGTTAAGAGAATTAACATCCAACTGGTTAGAAACAAAGTATCATATGAGAAATAAACACAAAACCTAATATGAACACAAAATATCATTTGAAACCAGTTCTACAACATTTAACAATTATTTAAAGTGAGGAGCTAGTCTATACCAGTTGATTAATTATGAAGTATTTCAACTTTCTCAGAGCTACTCATTCTTAATTTTATGAAAACAATGCTCCAAAGTTTATCCAAAAGCACTTCCGTTACTAATATCCTTTCTCATGATTACTGTGCAATACTCCCAACCCTATTAACTGTTTTCCTTTGTTTCTCTATTAGTTCCTTATACACACATCCACTCATAATAGTGATTAAGCCCAGCTGTGCTCTGTGCTAAGGCTTCGGAAACAGGTAATACAGCCTCAAGCAGCCTATAGCTTAGAATGGGAAACAAATAAGAACAAGGCAAATGTGCAATAGGGGTACAAATTATTCAAAACTTCTCATATTTCAAAAGGTTTTCACAGACATTTGAGGTTATACATAACTCATGGAGTAGGGAGAAAAAATCCGAATATTAGAGCCTGGACTCCAAAGTTAAATCTGCCACTGACAGTTATATCATTGATCAGTGGCACAATCTCAGCTACAATAATGTAAGTCCATAGTCTTTTCTCTACAGTAAGATGGATTTCACAGTTCATGAAGATCTGACAAAGAATTACTATCAGACACTAGTTACTGAATTCATGTGCTTTCTAGATTTGTATTCAGGATTCCAGTATAGCAGCCAGTGCAATATTCTCTATGCTCCAATCCTCTGAAATTTTAATGACTCTGTCCTTTCCTTCTCATTTCTTTTTTTTTTTTTTAAGATTTTATTTATTCATGAGAGACACAGAGAGAGAGGCAGAGACACAGGCAGAGGGTGAAGCAGGCTTCATGCTGGGAGCCCGATGTGGGACTCGATCCCAGGACCCTGGGATCATGCTCTGAGCCAAAGGTAGATGCTCAACCGCTGAGCCACCCAGGTGTCCCTCCTTCTCATTTCTAAGCTATGGCCTTTAATCTTTCTTATCATCCCCTTCTAGTGAGAAGGACTTAAGTCATTATTAGCCTATGAATGAAAAAATATGAGGGCAAACCTCAAGTAAGCACTATTAAACTTTAACTTGGAAAAAACGGCCAGGGGGTAGAGACACAATCTATGAAAGCTCATGCAGAAATGATACTATGAAATACAAAGTAAATAAAAACTATGTATCCTGCGAAATTTCTCACCTTTTCTATGGCTTTTCTTCCAAAGGCTGCAACAGCGACAACACTCCCTGTCCGTCTTCAGATATACTTAGTGTGTTAAAAAGCACAAATATTGTCTTAATTACAACCAGCTCTAATGAACCAGTGGTTAAATTCTTGGCCAAATTATACTCTATTGTTTCCCAGCAATGCTTGACTTCTTGAAAATCTTTGTTTTAGAATTTTGCTTTTGAAGTTGTCATCAGAATAGCACATTCATTTCCAATACCCTCAAAAATGACATTTATAACTTTAAATGTGGGTGTGGTTCGGGAAAAAATATTGCTAGAAGCGATTCCTTGTTTTGACCAATGACATCATCATAGAAGGAAATGTAGAGCTTCCCAAAGTAAAACAGTACTTATGAAGATACATAATTGTGTATATTCTATAATGCAATAATCAATATTTTATATTGACAGTCTGCAAGATTAAGAAATTAAGAGTTAATAAAACAGAGGTTTTTCCTGTTAGGAAAATGCCTCAGACTTCACTGGCTGTTGCTTAGTTCAAGGGCTTGCAGCACTCCAAAGAAAATATTCTCTCTAGTAATACTTGGATTAAAATAGTGATTTGGGGGTTTGGGCCAATTAAGAGACTAGAGAATTGCAAGCCTTAACCAGACACAGCCTCTGTGATATAAAGCTGAACCATATGTAGTGTTAGTTTCTCAATCACATAAATTTGGTGAAGGGAAGCCAGCTAAGGAAGAAAATCTATTGTCATACTGTCTACACTAACTCTAGTTACTAAGAGAGCTCCAAAAAGTCCTTTTCCAGAAAAGCCCCTGGAGAAAGAGGTTGTTCACCATCAACTCAGAGAAGCCTGAGGAAAAGGTAGAACAAAAAAAAAAACTCTGCAAATTGTCTTTCAGGGTTTACGTAAAAATGAAATGAAATGAGCAAACTGCAGTCCTTGACGTAAAAGAAATATGTTGGTTTCTAATTCTTTCTTCATCAAAAAGATTTTGGTGTGAACCTACTTACTGTCTGGGCTTCCAAGCTTAGGATTTAAATTTAATTTGCTATCGTTTGCTGGGAAGAAAAGAGAGCTTTGAAACAGTATGGTACTGTGGGGAGATAACCAGACTAAGCATCAGAGTTGGAAAACTGGTGGCTCCAGTCATGGCTATAACTCTCCCACCAGCTGTGTGCCTGTCACCTATCTGGATGCCAGACTGCTCCTCTATCAAATGAGAGGACTAGCAAGCGTTCCACTTCTGAAATCATCTTTCACCTTCACTCACTTTTGGCTAACCAAAAAGATTCATAGTTTTTGTATCATAGACTGGTATGCACAGATAAAGGTGTTAATTCATTCTTGGAGGTTAGTTTCTGTTGCTACTAAATTGTCTGAAGATGTCCCACCCTTTGGTCATAAATAATCCCATTTGTGAATTGCAAAATTTTCTGCTCTGTTTGAAAAAAGAAAACTGTACACAACATAGAATGAGACCACACAATCCACATGGGCACAGAGCAAAGCATTTCATAATGATAGAAGATGATTCTTCTGAAAACATCTGGAAGTCTTCAGATTAAATCACCACAGTTCACAGCGTAGATATAATTTAATCATTTCCACCATGGCTGAGGAAATTGAAGGATGAAGAGTTTTCAGAAGGAAATTTGAAAGATTCAATTAACTAATGTTTTGTTCTGTTTTAACATGAAAAACATCTTGTGGAAAATGACACCAAAATTAATAGTAATCAGTTTTATTTATTACCATTATAAAAGGTGACTAAAAACGTGATGTACTTACCCCACCACCCGCGCCTACAATCCACCAGTGATTCAACAGAAATGTATCTAGGCACTGATGTTAGAAATATAAATGTGAAAAAATACGGAGAAATATTCAACCATCAGAAATTCCTAAGGCTAAAGATACACCCTAAACTTTACAAATGAACTCAAACTGAATTAAGGTTGTACTTTAAGGAAATTCCAAGTTTTTATTGCAGAGCCAAATTACTGAAAGCATTTGTGTTCTGTGTAAGTAGTGAATCGTGTCCTCAACTCCAAGAAGATCAAATGCCACACTCTAGACAGGGTTTTTGACCCTGAGTCCTGTGGAAGGATTACCTCTGGGAAAATGGTAAGGCAACTTCACACTAATGACTGTTTTACTCATACATTTCTCTGCCTCAAGGATAGTCACTGGATATTCACATGGGTAGCATCTCCTATCTAGATTAATAAATCAGGAGAAAAATACAATTTTGCTCTGAAAGTGATTTAAATCTAGAGTCACTAGAAATAAAACCATCATTTACCACTCATGAATTTGGTTTTGATTACAGTAAAATTAGAATGAATACACATACACACTGCTCAAGATGTTCAGTTATAATAAACTATTGCTTCAAGTACACTGAAAGGAAACGTAAATATGTAGGAAGAGACTATCAAGGAGAAACATAAGTTAATGAAAAAGAACTAAGTTGAATTTTTTTTTAAAGGCAATAAAAGGAGAAAAGATGTCTGCTGTTTCTTTGGTTTTCTTTTTTTTTTTTTTCTTTTATTTTTTTTTAATTTATTTATGATAGTCACACAGAGAGAGAGAGGCAGAGACACAGGCAGAGGGAGAAGCAGGCTCCATGCACCGGGAGCCCGACGTGGGATTCAATCCTGGGTCTCCAGGATCATGCCCCAGGCCAAAGGCAGGCGCCAAACCGCTGCGCCACCCAGGGATCCTTCTTTGGTTTTCTTTTACTTGATTTTTTTTTTTTTTTTGAGGGGGTAGGGAAGGAATATAACTTGCCTAGACACACAAACGCTAATTTAAAGCCACATTTTACTCCTACTGATAGAAAAATGGGAAGATTGTTCCTCATTTTGAACAGGCTGCCAAAAGTCATGCTACTTCTCCCTTCCCTCAACAGCTCACCAGCACTTGAAATTTGATTTTCTGGAAACTAAGAGATAGCATTTCCAAACTACAAAACAAAGCCTTGCTCTAGTCATATTTCCCATTGCTTTCCCTTGCCTACACTTTGCTCCATGAGACAAACCTCTTTACTATTTATATATATCAACAGGTTCCCTGCTTACTCAGGGCCTTAGCTCCTCCAACCTGAAAGAGCCTCGAATCTACCTGTTTTCTCCAAACCAAAATCCACCCAGTCTTGGTTACCACAAGGTCTGAGTATTTCATTCTATACCCATCTCTTTCAACCTCTAAGATTCCCCTTTGTACTTAACATCACAGTTCAACAAATCAGTGTTTTCTAAATGCTTCATGTTTACACTGGGCTTTTCTATATAAGTTGACAGTAAGCCTTACCCCAAGGCTAAGTCAGATCCTTTTCTCACATCTCTCCAGAGAGCTGGAAAAAAAAACCATTTAATTTAAAACAAACAAAAACCTAATGACTGAATACTTCTGTTCCAGAACAGACTTGGGTACATTTGTTACAAACATATTCCTGGATCATAAAGTGAACCTTTATGCACTAAACCAATACTGAAATTAACAACTACATTGATATTTCAAGATGAAGATGCACCCCTCAAAATAATATATTATTTTGTAATAATATATTACTAAAGTAATAAAGTAACCACTCCATGCCTCTACCTACTAAAAAGATGTGAAACTGTGCTCATGGTTCCAGTCTACTATTATGGAACTCTTCTTTTTCTTTTCTTTCTTTCGTTCTTTCATTCTTTCTTTTTTTTTAAATAAAACCAAAATATTACTATGCAATATCATAAATATAACAGCATAAACTGATTCATTAGCTATAATAATGATTTAACAATTTGTTTGCCTTCTTAAAATGGAGAGTCTTCTTAAAGAATGATTTGATTCAAGTTTTATCTTTTTAAAGTTTACTTATTTTTATCATTTTTTAGATGGGGGGAGGGACAAATGGAGAGAGAGAAGAGAAAATCTTCAGCAGGCTCCACAGCCCATTGTGGAGTGTGACTCCAGGCTCAATCTGAGGACCCTGAGATCATGACCTGGGCCGAAATCAAGAGTTGGACTCGACCAACTGAGCCATCCAGGCAACCATTAAAGTCTCTTTAAAATATCAGAAAGGGAGACAGAACATAAAGACTCCTAACTCTGGGAAATGAACTAGGGGTGGTGGAAGGGGAGCAGGGCGAGGGGTGACTGTGAATGGGTGACGGGCACTGAGGGGGACACTTGACGGGATGAGCACTGGGTGTTATTCTGTATGTTGGTAAATTGAACACCAATAAAAATTAATTTATTAAAAAAAAACTTTCCAAAGAAATGTAAATAGATGCTTTCTTATTCTCTTGGTAACATTACAAATGGTGGCAAAGCACATTCAAGAGACCCTCTGCAGATGAGAACACCAAGTGACATCATTTAACAACTGGGCAAATACTGGCCTTTGCAGCCTTGAAACATATCAAGGACATCACATAGTGACTTTGGTCTTCATCTGTTTCTGGCTTACCCTGTTCTAACTCTACCTTGGAATACCTAATAACCCAGAAGTAGGAGTCAATATGGGGTCTGTATTCAAAAAATGGCAAATGCCAGGGATGGAAAAGCAGTACTAAAACTCAAGAGGAATACTCTTAATATTCTTAAATCAAGAATTCCTGAATATCAAGAGGGGATAAAGTAGTTCCTGGGCTTAAAAATCAAGCTATTCATGTTCTAACCTTAAACCCCTTCATTATTCTGCATTTGGATATAGATTTGAAAAGCTCCATAGTAATCTGATTTTATTTAAAAAATAATTATACGGACTTAATGTAGCCTGTACTGTTCTAAGAGTTTTATAAATACTAATTCAGTTAATTCCCATAAATATTCTACAGTGGGAAGGTTGTTATTCTATTATTAACGAGGAAACTGAAACATACACATGTTACAGTCATGTGCCCAAGGTCATACACAGCTAATGACAGGCAGATACACTGATTTCATATTCTATGTTTTTAACCATTATGTTATGCTGCCTCTCCTAAAATATCCCAAGCAAAACTCAACACATTTCCCCACTCTCCCCCATTCAGCCTTACCTCCACTAACACTGCCATTCTCAGAGTAACTCACTGCCACATCCATCTCTTTTGTCTCTGATGCCCTTCACTCCCACACAATCCGGTGCCTCTTCCATTCTATTTCCACACATTCTTTGCTTCCACCTCTCACTCTCTCCAACTATAATAATAGTAGACCTATCATTTAGGACCTCATTTCCTCTCAGCATTAATACAAAAGCCCTATATCACTACCAATAAAATAGGTTTATTCAGTATGCATTTATTAATCCAGGTCCCTTGCTAATGTTATTAATGCAAAAATGAATCAAAGCCCTGCTTTTGAGGGAGTAACATACCAAGTCCTCCACCTCTAATGACTAACTTACAAACACTAACTGAAGTTCTACTACTGTCTTCTGAACTATGTCCAAACTCTTTACCTAACTTCTAGGTTTTCTATAACATGGATTTTTTTTTTAAATTCTACCCTTATCACTCAAACCAAGTTTTCCCCTCTAAAGCAACTCATGTTGTCACATCCCCTAATATGTGCTCATGTTCGCTTTCCTATTGCAGTGCTTTTTCTGCCACCTGTATGTGGTCATGTGGCTGAAATTTTAACCAACTGTCAAGGATCAGCTTTCTCAGATAGTTCCAACTAGACAAAACTTTCCACAAACCAAAGAACCATACCACCTTGAGCTTGAACCAGGACACACAGGACTTATCGGTCTGCCTTGCATTTTCCTGTTTACAAACAAGTTCTAATTTACAAAAGCACAATTAAATTTTATCCTTTTGAGGAATACATTCTCCAATACTCACTCCAGGAACAGGTAGCCCAGCTGAACAGTCCTTTTCTCTCTATACTTCACATCTGTCACTTGACATTAGCTTTCCTCCTCTCCTCTTCTTCTCCACCTGCTGTTGCTGGCATATGTCAGCATACATACTTGCCCGCCCCAAACCCCAAAGTTTAGTTTAGATCTGGTACAAATGCTGGCATATGTCAGCATACATACTTGCCCGCCCCAAACCCCAAAGTTTAGTTTAGATCTGGTACAAATGCTAGTCTCTTCCACAAAGGCCTTTCTAAATCCTTTCAATTAAAAGTAATTTCTCCCTCCTCTGAGTTCCCTAACACTTTACCTGTGCAGCTTTTCTTGCTTTCATCAGTTGGTGCATCACTGATGCTACTTACATACATCTCCACCAATAACAGTACCTGGGGAGAGGACACTTCTCTTACTCATTCCCTACAATATTCATTATAGCACAGAGGCCATCAGATGACAAGGATAATGGGTGAGTAATGGGTTAATAGGTGACTGCATTTACACAAGCTAGTCCTGGCTTGGCCAAGAAGCTAACAAAATTAAAGGGAACCAGATAACTCTAGAAGAAGGAGGGTGGCAGAAACAGGCAGACATGCAGTCGGGGGTAAATCAGCAGGCATACCTAGCCTTTTTCAGGCAATATAATTCTCTTTGCTTACGGTCTCCCCATGTTAGACCCATTCTTAGTCTAGTGAAGCCAGTATGAATGGTTTGTAACTTATGAAATTACTTCATGAAAGCAATAAATGATATGCCAAGCTGGAATTCTGATGACATTCCTATAGACAGATGATTATAATACTGCTTTGGTTCTATGAACTATATCAGTACTCACTAACCAAAGACCTCATTCAAGGCCCTGCAAATTGTTGAGGATGAAAACAGCTAGAGAAGCAAGCAGTCTATTGTGTGCTTAAGAGCTGCACTTCTGCATACAGGTTGGTTTTTCAGTTCTGCTACTTATAAACATCAATACACAGGCCTCAATTTTTCATTTATAAAAGTAGGATAATAGAACTTAGCTCAAACAGTGGATGCAAGGATTAAATAAGAATGTGCAAGAGTGACATCAGAAGAGGTTAAGCAACATTAATTATACAAATATACTTCATCTGAATTCAATTCAGCAACAATTTCCTGAGCTTCAACTTACTACCAAAAAATAACATTTAGGCATTAAAGAGAATAAAGACAAGAAACCACCCCTATCTTGAGAGCTTATTACATCTAGAAGACCAGTAAGCACCCTGAATTAACTATAAATCAGATAACATCAAGGGACATCCTACAAAATACACTAGAAATGGGTCCCCAGTAAACACACTAATCCAGGGGTTCTCAACTGGGGATGTCTGGCAATGTCTGGAGACATTCTGGCTTATCCGAGCTGGGGGCATTGGGTCAGAAGTCTCTTATCAGTATTTAGTGCGTAGAGGACAGAGATGCTGAACTTTATCTTTCTTTTGTTCTAGGCCTAGCTCTCTGCATGCTATCAGATTGCTTAACAAGGCAATGATGAAACTCTATGAAGCTACCTAAACTCTCAGTTTTATCATCCATCCACTGTGGCTCATCTCACCTCCTTTCAAGCTCCAGTTATAAAATTAAGAGAAGTCTACATGAAAATATTAAACTATTCTCATTTTCTGGATCTGGCAGTAAAACCTTTTTTTTAAACATTTGCCTGAAAAAGAACAAAAGGTAAAGAAGATTACTGTTACCTAACTGTTACCAATTAAAATAACGAACCTTCAAATGACTGAATTATCCAGTGTATAAACATACCTTAGATTATACACTTGTTGCCAAAACAATCATCATTCTTGATCATTTAACAACTTAAAACACGTAGAGAAAAAAAAAAAGGTGATGTCTGGCATTTTCTGCCCTACCATAATGTATGTTCTTCATCAGTGTCTTCTGAAATACGTTTCCTGTTACTTTAAAACATTCATTGACCTTTTAAATTCACGGATATAAAGCATACATACTTGCCCGCCCCAAACCCCAAAGTTGTCACACCCATTAGGATGGCTTCTATCAACAAATCAGGAAACAGCCAAGTGTTAGGGGAGATGTTAAGTAGGATATAGAAAAATTGGAAGCTTGTGCAAAGGTGGTGGGATTGTAAAATGGGCTGGCTTCTGTGGGTAACATGTGATGGCTCCTCAAAAAATTAACAGGGACTGAAAGAAGGGTCTCGAAAAGATATTTTACACACCCACATGCATACCATCATTATTCACCATAGGCAGTAGGTGCAAACAATCCAAGTATCCACCAACAGATGGATAAACAAAATGTGAAATATACACACACATAGGGTTATTCTTCAGTCTTAAAAAGGAAATAAATTCCAACACATACTACGACATGGACAAACCTTCAGCGCGTTACGTGAAGTGAAAGAAGCCAGTCACAAAAAGCAAATATTGTATGATTCCACTTACATGCAGTATCTAAAGTAGTTGAATTCATAGAAATAGAAAAGTAGAATGATGGCAGTCGGGAGTTGAGGGAAGGGGAACTGGGGAGTTGTTTAATGGGCACAGAGTTTCAGGTTTGCAAGATGATAAAGTTCTGCAGACTGGCTACACAATAATGAATATACTTACTACTAAACTGCACACTTAAAAAATGGGTAAGATGGTAAACTAAATAACATATATTTTACCATAATTTTTGAAAAACACAAAGTTATTAATATATTTTTTCAAAGTTGTTAATATTAATGTCACTCTTAGGTATTCTCTTCATGGAACCACTATATTCATTATATATTTACAATTTTGTCAATTAAACTTCACCCCTTTACTTAATACTCTCATTCTCAGTATAATCTCATCCAACCTCCAGTGAATTTAAATACCACTTATATATTGATGATTGCCAAATTTCTTTTATAGCCCTGACTTCTCCTGACTCCTTACTCAACAGGTCCAGCTGACTGGCTAATACTTAAATATGTCTGAAATGAAATTCTGGAGAATACCCACTATACATACCTGTCCCCCACCATGACCATTCCACCTAAGGATCCCTATCAGGATAAAAATCTGAGTAAGTGGTTTTCAGCAGGTTGGCTTTGCCCCCTAAGGGACAAAATGTCTGAAGACATTTTTGGTTGCTGTAACTTGGCAGTGGGGGCGGTGGTATGGGGTTAGGAATACATGAAGAGTGTAGAGGCCAGAGAAGTCTCTAAACATGATACAATGCACAGGACAGAAGTCCCTCAGAAAAATTTATCTGGTCCAAAATGTCAATAGTACTGAGGTAGAGAAACCACTCCTATGAAACATAGTGGCCTCATCTCTCCCACAATCCATAGTTGATCAATCACCAAATCCTACTGGTATTATCTACACATAAGCCAGAATCTGATCACTTCTATCACTTTCATCCGGATGCAAGTCACCATAGTCTTTTACCTAATGAAATAACCCAAGTAGCTTCCTGAGTGGTATCCCCAGTTAAGAGGTAAGTATTCAGTCTTATTCTCTATCATCTGTAGTCAACGTAACAGTCAGGGTAATCCTTTAAAATTCTTGATCAGTTCCTGCCATTCTTCTGCTGAAAGACCCTTCCATAGAACAAAAGTCCAGCTCCTTGCAGGACCCTCCATACTCTTCACATCCCCCCATCACTCCACTCCATCCCACCTCATCTCTTCTCATTTTCACATTTGCTCCTTTGCTTTAACTGTATTGGCTTCTTCTAAGCTGTTCCTTAAATACCCCAAATACTCTCCAGCCTCAGGGTCTTTGCACTTGATACTGAGTTCTGTGACCTCCTCTAAAAGCACTCCCTTCAGAGACTTGCAGGACTAACTGCTCTTTCTTTTGTCTGGTCTCTGCTTCAGTGACCATAATCACTGAAGTCTTCTCTGACTACCCTACATTAAAACACACTTATAACCCTCCAATTACACACCAACACCATTAAAACAGGCCTCACCTCCTATCCTCGTTCACCTTTATTTTTCCAGAGTACCTATTATTAACTGGTAATACACACTGACTTACTTATTTGGTATGTCTATCTCTGCCAACTAGAAGACAGAAACTTTTTGCCCACAGCTCTGTACTCAGCTCCTGGAGATCAAAATATATTTGAATAAATTGTTGAAATAGTTGGGAAAGATAGTAATGTAGAAGGTTATAGAATTATTGTTTTGTAAATAAAAATTAAACTATGCTATGCATACTGGTCTACAGCTGCTTTCCTATAAAGGTACCTAAATTCTACAATTTAGAGCTTCGATCTTTCAGCATAAGATATAAGTAGTATCTGAATTAACCTATCATTAATGTGTTCACTATATGAATGCTTATTCTTTCAGAAGAAACTAAAAAGAAATGAGATAGTTCTGGGTTTTGGTGAGGTTGTTGTTTTGATATAAGCTCCACAAATGAGGTAGTAAACTTGGAGGTAGTTGTTGACAATGTTCTGTATATAGTCACAGAAGACAATCAAAATGAAAGGCACTTAAAGCATATATATCCCATCTACTCCATGGATTCCCAGATGTCACTCATTCACATGCCATATCCATGATTTTGGCCATATCCATGTCCCACATTTTATAAACTGATTCACTTCTTCTACTAAGTTTCCTCCAAAGCAATATTTGTATTAAATCCACATTAAAATAAATATGGAACTACTAAAATATAAGATGTCCATTCATATAATACTTAATATCTAACATATTGCTGGTAGTTTCTGTTCTACACTTTGGGAAAAGCAGAACAGAAAGAAAGAAAAAAGAAAAAATCCTAAGGATCTTAGGGCTTTACTTGATGTCATCAATTCATCAATTGAGACTGGAATTGAGACTTTCTCAACTTTGCATTCTGGTTTCATGTTGACAACAAAAATGCATTTTGTTTGCATCACTTCAGTAGTATTCTATGTGGTGCACAGAAATTACACTGTGGATGGAATATACAGTGAACAGAATGAAAAATCCCAGATCAGTGGGGATATTTTATTTTGCCATGAGAGACTTTAACAGAAACACAGCAATTACTATGCAGAGCACTTTTCTGCCATATAGCTAGATATGGTTATAGAAATGAAGAGTACACCCGTTTTTCAGGGTTTCTACTGTTGAAATTGTCTGAAAGATCCAAAAGTTTGGCAGATGTCTGGAAATATGGTTAAAGTGAGGTCCTCATAGAGTAACCACACTCCCAAATGAAAAAAGTTAATATACTATCTTTAGGAGCAGCCTGTGGTTTACCACTACACTAGTGACAAGTTAATCAAATTTCTGTAAGTTAGATTGTTACAGTAAATTCTCTTGTCTCTTTTAGTACAGCTGGCTAAAATCATTCCTTTTCTGATTCACTATGAACTTTTTCTATTTAGTTTTCCTTTAATATCTTAAAATAAAGGTTTATGATTTCACACACAAAAGTCCTACACATCCTTTGCTGAGTTATTCCTAAGTCATTCTTTTGCTGCAAGTTGAAGTTGTGTACCACAATGTAATTTATGACTATCAACCTGGCTAGACTCTTATTTCTAACAAATTCTGTATAGATTTAGAATTTTCTATGTGAGATAATCATATCAAGAAATGACACAATGAAATAAACTAAATTAAGTCTTACACCTTTTATGCCATTGGTTTTATTTTACTCCACAGACTTGGGCCTTCCAAAACAATATAGAATTTAAGGAGGAATAGTGTACATCCTTGTCTGTTTCCTGCTTTTTAAAGTGAATGTTTCTATTGTTTGGATGAATGGACATAGTGTTTTCCGAGTCCTGTAAAATTTCAGACACAATGCACTATCATACTATTCTGTTCACATGACAATGTTAACTGGAAACTTTTTTAAGGCCATTACTATGCTGTAATATCCAAGAGTTGGGTAATTTCCAAATCACAATAATTCCCTTGTGTCTGAAAATAGTCCTAATATTCAAAGGAACACATGCAACACACTCTGTCCCCTTGGTCCTGAGTGATTGGTCAACGGTCTTTAAGTGACCTGGACTGAGCCAATCAGAAGAGTTCATTTTAAAGTTGGTTTTTGTTTTTGTTTTTTGAATTTACCAAGGGGAACTAGACAGGCCCCTCCAGAAAGAACTCCTGCAAGGTACAGTGGCAGTGTTTATGACTCATCTTGTGGAGGAAGCCATCTAAGAATGAAGCTGACAAACAAATGAAAGAGACAAAAAGCCTCTTAGAGGCATCCGAGTCTATGATTCTAGTTGCTCCAGAATCTCACATGCAACATGGTGTTTCCCATGGATAAATGAAATACCCAGAGTGTCTTTACCACCAATTTTCTATTTGCCTTACAAATGAGTAGCCTGGTTGACACACAAATAACAAATCTCAATGTGAAATAACACAAGGCATCTTGATAAGAATCCACTAACAGATTTTGTATTTCAATTATGAATTCTAAGACAAATGGCAAGTTTCTGAATAATCTGTTACTTTTAATTAATATTATAATTTATGTAAAATATAGTAAGCTATTATACTTTGATTTTACAAAATGTTAACATTAAGAGAAATTGGATAAACGATACACCCAATTTCTGTATTATTCTTTATAATCGTGTGTGAATTTATGATTATCTCAGTTTTTTTAAAAAAGCCTTCATTCTCTTTTATCCTAATGGTAATTAAACTTGCGACCTCTTTGGTACTACATAAACACTGTGACTATGGTTTAATTCTACAAATAAAGACAAAATGAAGAATGAAGAATGAAGAATACTTGAAGAATGAATAGAAAGAATACAATGAAGAATACTTCAACCTCTTATTTTTGAGTATCTGGTTAGTCTGTCAACTGATATTTCCCAACCATTCATAACTTTGTTACATGATTTAAGATTTCCCTTCATGATCTCTTTTATCAATGTTTTTCTAGTCTACTTTACTTCTACTTAGGTTTATTTTCTCTGCCTTATAAAATTAAATGCACCATCCAGGTCTTAAAAAACTTTTGTGGGGCTATTACACAATGACATTCTATATACTCATCCTTTATAATATTAAAGTATCTTTGTACATCCTGTCAAAAAAATCAGAACATGGTTTATAAATGTAGGAAAAACTAGCATATCTCCAAGTATATCAATGAGAAATGATGGCCAACATCAGAGTAAAGGTATTTTTGAAAGTACAAAGTGAAAATAGAAAGATTTCAACATGATATGATATTAGAAGATAACAAAGTAAAGCAGCCTATACAGCTGAGATAAATGACAGAGACAGGAAGATGCAAGAACTAGAGATGGGAGGAAAGAGATGGGCAGCACAGGCGCTGTGTCCAGCAGCAGGCTATTGTAGCTTATATGAATAGTGACAGCCCTAAGCAACAGAAAACTTCACATCTAAAGAATCATGCCATAGTAGCCAGACAAAAAAGGAAATCTTCAATTCCAGTTTGTATCTTGGCTGAAAAACCATGTGAAAGTTTGTTTGTTTTTTTTTTAATCCAAGTATCCTATTTTAAATTAATTGCTTTTCAAATAGAACTATCTGATAGAAAAGTTCCCTTTAATTCCTTCCATACAGTCAAGGTTGATCTTAAAAAAAAAAAAAAAATAGAGGGATCTTGTGTAACACAAAAAAACAAAGACTGGATGCCTACTATCAGATATTCATTTATAAATCTTTAAATCTAGGAATTTGACATATACCCAAGAAATGCCAGCTGTGAGAATGGCACCAATCACACACATGTACACAAAAATCATACCCAGATATTTGTGAAACTGATATTCCAAAATACACATAGATTTTTAAATTTGCACCAGCTAATTTCCCTTGGCTGACAGCTAGCCATGACAGCAGTACTTCTAAAGGCAGGTAAACCTTAATTTTACTAAGGAAAACACAACCTTCTTTAAAAAAAAAAAAAAAAAAAAAAGGTTTTATTTATTTATTCATGAGAGACAGAGAGAGAGAGAGAGAGGCAGAGACAAAGTCAGAGGGAGAAGCAGGCCCCATGCAAGGAGCCCAACGTGGGACCCGATTCCGGGTCTCCAGGATCACACCCCAGGCTGCAGGCAGCGCTAAACCGCTGCACCACCCGGGCTTGCCCCACAACCTTCTTTCTAAGTATTCTTTTTCAAGAGCTAATAAGGAACAAGATCATCGAGTCTCAGATTTATCTATTTTATCCCTCTTTCTTATACTCTGGGATAGAAAGATCAATGAGCAACAAAATAACTAAAAAGCAGCCTGCCAGGGTAGGCTTCACTGTCTGACTACTATATCATGCCTATTAAAAGAAAATTTTAGAATTTTGACAGGGATGCCTGCATGGCTCAGTGTGAGCATCTGCCTTTGGCTCAGGTCATGATCCTGGGGTCCTGGGTTCAAGTCTCGCATCAGGTTCCATGGAGGGAGCCTGCTTCTCCCTCTGCCTGTGTCTCTGCCTCTCTCTCTGTGTCTCTCATGAATAAATAAAAGAAAAATCTCTAAAATGATTTAAGAAAAACTTTGACAAACATTTCCCTCTAAGTGTCCTAAGTCTTTTTCAATTTAAAATCAAAAGACATAATTCCTAAGTATGAACACTTTGAAGTATTTTCTGAAATCCTAGGAATTACCCTATTCAAGCCCTTCATACTGAATTAATGAATTTTACTCAAAGAAAGTTTCTCTTATACTAGTCCATAATGAACTTAATCTGAAAAATGATAAATAAGAAGCTGTGATAACTCTCAACAACCAACTTTTCTTTTTCTGTATGTGTTAAACACTACTAAATTTTGGTCAATCAATATCTTCAGCTCTGTCCTTTACTACTGGTATGTACTATCTAGAATAACTCATTTACAGTCTGAGCTCAGTTTCAGGTTGCGGTAAAGATAAAATAAAAGTGTATAAAAAAGTACTTTGGGGATCCCTGAGTGGCCCAGTGGTTTAGCGCCTGCCTTCGGCCCAGGGGGTGATCCTGGAATCCTGGGATCAAGTCCCACGTTGGGCTCCCTGCATGGAGCCTGCTTCTCCTTCTGTCCACGTCTCTGCCTCTCTCTTCTCTTCTCTCTCTCTCTCTCTCTCCCTTTCTCTCCCTCTGTGTCTCTCATGAATAAATAAACAAAATCTTAAAAAAAAAGGACTTTGCACACTTTAAAAAATACAAATGAGTACTAGAACTGTTGATCAACAAAAAATTAAATCTACTAGTGTTGCAGCCATGCTGAATTGTGTGTTATCTGCCACTTCTCAAGTCTACCTTAGTATTTCACCAAATAATGGAAATCACAGGGAATGTCTGCAATTCAATAAATGTGAAAATCAGAACTTTGTACATGGAGAACATTGAAATGGCTTTTTTTTTTATTTCAAGTGAAATCACAGTATAAAAATATTGGTGTATAGCCCAAAACACCCAAAGTTTGTTTCCAATAAAAGTTAACCTACAATATACCAGAAATATAATCAATAGTCATGCATGTAGAATGTTAGCATACTATGCTTCATTTATCTGAGATAATAAAAGTAACTGGGTTACTTCACAGACCATTGGATTTAGTATATAACAGTACCAATGACAGAAACTCAAGGATTAATTGACCTTACCTACTGATGGGTTATGAGCAATGCAAACATTTATGGCAAAAGGAAATCACATTTAATCAAGAAAAATATGACATGAAATTTTTGACATTTAAAACATTCTCCAATTCTGTGAATCCTTGATTTGAAGATTGTGATGGGAGTAGGGGAGCAGGTAAAGGGTGGGGGAGGGAACTTAAATAGGTTTAGTGCATATTTTGGGGTTCCACATGCCAAAATTTGATGTGGAAAATATCAATTGGGTGATGGATTGAGTTTTTGATGAAATATATGCCTGTTTAAATATGATGAAAAATTTGAAAATTAATCTAATTTCAAAATGCATAATGCCTGTGCTCGTCCCTAATTTTTGTAAGATATAAAATAATATACCTAAAACACTCACCAGAGCATCTCACATACTATATTAACAACACATGTTTGCTATTGTTATTATCCAATTTTTAATTAAAACAGAGCCTTAGTTTGTAATATTGTGGATTATGCGAAGGCTCTATAACCGAACAGCCTGGTTTTAAACCCTCGCAATACTACTTATTAGCTATGCGTCTTTGAGCTTGCTCTTCTTTAAATTGGGCATATTAATAGCATACACCTCAGAGGGTTGCTGAAAACAGATTAGTTAAAAATATGAAGCAACCATAGCAGTGCCTGGTACCTTGAAAAGGCCCCAGGTCAGTTACCACCTACAGCCTCCCAACAGAAATATGATACAAACTACATAAAAACTAACACACTTCAGGTGCTCAGTAGTCACATATGACAAGTGTCTAACATATTAGGTATCACATATTTTTTAAATATCTGAGACTCATAACAACTCAAAATCTTGTGTCAATAACCACCAAGTAATTCACATTTCTAGCATATTTTTTCTTTTTTAAATAAAGATCTGATTTTGTTGGAACCTAAAGAAAGAAAGGACACGTTTGACTTTATCCTTTATTAATCCTTAGGTTGGATTGCTTGTACTTTAGAAAAATGTAAGAAAAGAAAAATAAAGATTTTAATATTCTTATAAAAGAAACAACTGCTAAGGTTGTAAATTTCCCCTCCCAGTCCCTCAAGAATGTTTTTGTTCCAAAGTAATACCCAGACACCTAGCCCAGTGGAGGAAAGTATTACCACTACATGAGTATAAAAAAGACTGATCTGAGCAGTGAATAGAAAGAATATAAATCCTGGGAAACCTAAAGCAAAATTTATAATTGACAGAGGTCAAATGTGAATGTTGTGGGTAGTAATGGTTAAAATAAGTAATTAGTTTCTTATATTAATCAAAATGGAAACTATAAGAAATAAGTTCATCTGTACAAATTCTTCAAGATAAACAAGAGCTAAAATATTCTGAAACGGAGGCTTCCTCAAATGGTGACAAAGATACAACTAAGAAAAAAATGTCTATACTGCTATACACATAGTCCACATGTGTCAAGAGGCGGGGGAAGGGAGAGAGGAGCAGTATAGGACAGGTTAGATCTGGACCCTCCGATCTGAAGAACCCTGCATTCTCTGGGTCTATATGCTATACCTTTCCCTTCAATATCATCCTACATCTCAGTATAGCCAAGTGAAAATATGAGACTTTGAGCAAGCAGTCCAAAAGCTTTCTCCTGGTTCTCCTATTGATCTAAATCTCCTTGTTGATTCTATCTCATCTGACCAAAGTCTGGACTCACGGCACCCCAGGACTCAATCCTCCCACCTCTTCTCTTCTGTCTACACACTCAAAGACTGGATAATCTCATACATTCCCATAGCTTTAAATCCCCTGTATGTCAGCAACTGCAAAATGTATGTGTTCCCCTGAACTCCAGATTCATATATCCAGCTGCTCCCTAGACAAGGTGACTTAGATAGCCAAGAGGCACCTAAATAGATTCAAAATCATAACTATTTTTCCCTATCTCTTCCTTCACCTCAGTAAGTGTCAGGATCCTCTACCAGCTGCATTATTTTTCTTTTTAGCACTCAACACCAACAGAAATCATTTGTTTAATGTTTGCCCAGTAGAATGCAAGCTGCATGAGAGCAGGTATTTCTGTCACAATGCACAAGGATTAAAGGGCACTAATTTAGGCTATATGGAAAATGCAGACCCCCAGTGGAGTATATGAGCTCAAGTCTGAATGACAAGATGGAACCAGTCTTGAGAGGATATGGATCAGGACAAGGCAGAGAAAGGACAAGTGCAAAGGTTTAAGTCCAAAAGAAGCTTGTAGCAACACATTTAGGGGAGTAGAAAGAAAGCCAGTGGGGAAAAAGAACAAGGGAACGAGAGGGTGAGTATTGAGAAGGAAAGATGATGGGTAGAGTGTGGTTCCAGGGTCTCAGCGAGAGGGAATGTCAAATCCAAAGGCCTGAAGAGTCAAATTCAGTGCTTCAATACAAATAACAAAAAAGAGGTTACCACGATCTCTTTCGGAAGGCCTCAAATGAGGATTCCATGGCTCCCTAGGATGCTCTCTTTGTATGTTAGTATTTATTCAAATTAATTTTGAATACCCTGAACTAAAATGGTAGTGTGTGCACAGCTAAGTTACTGTTGATGCAAAGTACAGAGCAGTTCCTTTAACGGTCTAGAAACTGAAACTTGTATGGCTCAGATGCCCCTCCTTGCACTGGGGACAGACTGAGTCTTTATAACAGGACATCTGACCTAGGGCATCTCTAATCATTTAAGTGCTGTATTCTATGGGGAAAAATTCTAACATTTCAAATAAAGATGCACTTAAAATAAAAAAAGAGCCCATGCTACTCATCAATACCAATATCCTCACTGTAAGTAATCAGTATTATACTAAGGCCATCATAAAAGACTACTAAATTACTTCTTATATTTGAGGTAGATGTCAGTCAACATCTTGAAAAACTGCATCCTGGAAGATGTTTTTTCCAGCAAGAAGTGAGAGGATAAACATACCCTCAAAAGTTTCTGAAATGGATATTTCCTATTACTATCTCTGAGTCACTTTGTTGTCACATTAAAACTATGCATTTTTAGTTGGCAAAAGTTGAATTTTTTTTAAGATTTTATTTATTTGAGACAGAGAGAGAGAGAGAGAGAGAGGGGCAGAGACACAGGCAGAGGGAGAAGCAGTCTCCATGCAGGGAGCCCGACGTGGGACTCGATCCCGGGACTCCAGGATCATGCCCTGGGCCGAAGGCAGGTGCTAAACCACTGAGCCACCCAGGGATCCCCAGAATTTTTTAACTCAATACTTCAAGTTAGTAAGAAGCTATAAAGAGGTACCATTTCTTCAAAAAAACAATATTTCTTTGGGCTTTTTTTTTTCTGCAAACAACTTTTAGGTTATCTATATGATGTATTCATCTTACTAAGTATGGTAAATCACTGGGAACAAGAGAATTTGATTAAACTGTTAGGTGTCTATGTAGTCGCTGTTCTATTTTGGTCAACTTCAAATAATATATAATAAATCAGGACTTATCACTGAAAAAAACATAATTAAATAACTATCAATTACAGAACTCCTTTATACTCTTAGTACACTTAAAATATTCTACTTCCTAAATGAAATACTAATTTTTAAAAGAAAAATTCTTCAGCACATCTTTGCACAAAATCTGCTACTGGCTATACCTTCAGTTGTAGTGACATCATGTGACTAGAAAAGATTTCTCACGCCAGTACTTAGGGTGTTTAATAATTACTTTTACATAATCTTTGTGGATATGCAATCCATTAAGCTTTTATCTATAGGTTTTTCTTCATTATTTTGCATTCTTTATTTCAGACCTTCTTTGAAACAACAGGTAAAGCAATCAAAACCTACAACATGACTTCACTCGTGAATGCAGAATTTCCTCCTTGCTCTAACATAAGAAACATGGCTGAAGACAGAAAAGAAGATCTCTGAAAGACTAAGGGCTGGCATTTCAATCTCCATTTCCACTGCCTATAAGACACTCTGCCACATTCACCGGCCATTTCTTCTCATTGGTCTTTGTCTTTTGTTCAGTCATCATCTGGGATGACCTCAAAATTCTCATAACTTCTCGATTCCTAAGCCTATTTTCCTGCTTAGCCACATCTTAACTTTATCACTAACTGGACCAGCTCCACTGCCAAATTCAGCATGTTTCAACTATCACTCCTGATCACAACTTCCCTGTCCCAGAATGTCTTTTATTGCTTGCCTGTGAACCGTCAACATAGCATAGTAGCTGTGCTTGCCCTCTCTGCTTTCTAAGGGCATCTCCTGCCTCAGCTATCACTATAATCAATCAAGACCCATTTTCATATTACACAAACCCATGTGCCTATAATCAAGCATATCCTCCGTGCCCACCACTTAAATCTGGCCTCTCAGCTCTTTTTACTGCTCAGTCCATGGCTCTGGGTACTGCTTGAAATATCCAGGAAAGCATGGTAATTAGTCTTCCCTTGACATATTTATGATGTTCACCTTAATGGCTCATTATCATGAACCCATCGTCCCTTTTCTCTTATATAACCTGCTCCTTCTTGGCCTTCTAAACTATTTCTATGAACTCCTCTTACAGCAGATGAGCACGCCTTCCTGACACTATTGCCCCCTGTCCAAACAACTGACTACCCAAAGTTCCACATTTCACCTGATGCTCTTTCTTCCCTCCCATCTCAGAGGAAGGGCCTTTCCCCTGCTATCTAACAGGTTTCTTCAATGCTATAAGAACATTTCTTTAGCTCTTTTTACTCTTGTAAACTACAACATACTTTCCCATATTCTTTAAATACATTTTCTAAAATTATAGCCCATGCTAGTTGGCCTATCATTCTCCTGAACTACGTGCATAGGATTTGAAAAACCACCTCACTCAACCTGATTATATATTCCTCTGGCCTCCACACCATCAACAACTTTATTTTCACATCTTCCTAACCACTTTTTCCCATTCTCATTACCAGCTCCTCTCTGGGCCATAAGACACCTCCTACTTACATCTCCCCATCAAACTTGGACTTCTATTGCATAGTTCATAGAACTGGAGTGAGGATTATGCATAAAGTACTTGAAAGAGTGTACTGTTTAGTCTTAAGACTCGAATCAAATTTACCTCCATTAAAAAAGCTTTCTGTGACTTCCCCAGAATGGGTCTGTCTCCCACAATGGCTTATATGTATCTAACCGCTACAAATGCTTTATGACGATCCTACTGGATATGTACCACTATTTTTCCCATATACAAATGGAAATCACAGAGGCCTTCAAAGATACTTAAACAAAATGGTACAAATTATATTGGTAAATGAATAAATGTATTATAAACAACTATGCTCTGATGCTGTCACATAAATTAATACATCAACCTACAATGCTTTCCCCATTCTTCCAAACCAAGCAAAATTCTCTCAGCCCTTAAAACCCAACTGAAATATACCTTTTGAAGAAAGTTTCCTCAACACTTAAGGAAAGAAAGAAAAGAAAGAAAAGAAAAAGGAAAAGAAAAGAGAAGAGAAGAGAAGAGAAGAGAGAAAAGAAAAGAAAGAAAAGAAAAGAAAAAAGAAAAGAAAAGAAAAAAAAGAAAAAAAAGAAAAAAAAGAAAGAGAGTCTCCTGCCAACATGCTGGCAAAATTATTTGCTCCTTCCATGAATTGTCTTTAATACTTAGAAGGTCTGTCTGGGTGATGGGCAATAAGGAGGGCACTTGATCGGATGCACTAGGTGTTATACTATATGTTGGCAAATCGAACTTCAATAAAAAAATAATAATACTTAAAATGTATCTTTATTATAACACTGAAGCTTTTTAAAAGTTTACTCAATTAGAGTAAATTAAAAATTCAGTATCTTTGAAGGAAATGGAAAGCAAAGTGAAGATGATTTACATCTGATGAACAAATGAGATAAACAGAAATAGCGTATCTCATTAGCAGTAACTGATAATCATATTCAGAAATATCTTCTGTACATTTAGTACACGTATCAGATTATAAGGTCTGGTATAGATCAGTCTAATTGAGAAGGTCTCATCTTTCTTCTAGTATGTCCAAAGAAAGCTTTATTCTTAAAAAAATGGGGAAAGGACTTACCAGTCTCCTCCTTTCTTCTTCTACTGCAATGAGTAATCTTGCAAATTCTTTTAGTGACTGAGCTATTTAGATTAAAAAAAAAAAAAAAAGCATTAGCCTCCTTTCATTGCTAATAACTAATTGCACAGGAATAAATACAATGAAGCTAGTTATAAATATGTATATATTCTGTGGTTTGAGGTTTCTATAAGCATAGAACAGTATACACAATAGGATCTCAATGACTAATAACTATAGATAATAGATATTTGTGCACTGCAGATAAAAGTTTTCTTCAAAGACACAAGGGAAATACAGTTATGCTTGTAATGTCTAAAACTTAAATTAATAAATAAAAGTTTATTATTGAAATTGCACATTCTAAACAGAATACTACAAATAATGAATATATCAAATCTCTAAGAAGCAATAAATCCAATACTATTCTGGTATACTTAGTAGCTGAGTAATGCAACATCTCCCGCTGACTTCTTTCTAGAAGCTCAACAGCTATAGATATATTAAGCCAGATTATATATTCTGTGTTACTGTAATATCAAGGTAGTACTTGGGTCATGGCCAGAAGGACTCTTAGCATTAGTATTTGGGGAGTTTGTTAGAAATGTAGATTCAGGCCTCACCTTAGAATCTGTACTTTAATAAGATCTTCAGTTAATCCATTTGTATATTAAAGTTGAGAAACACTGCTTTATTTTTTTTAAGTTTTTATTTAAATTCCAATTAACATACGGTGCATTATTAGTTTCAGGTGAACAATTTAGTGATTCAACACTTACATACAACCTTTGGTGCTCATTACAAGTTCAGAAAGCTTTAGCTTTCTAAAGCTATCTGAACTCAAATCTCTCCGGCTTGGGAAAAGTATCGAATAAAATATTGAATACTCAGAGACGCTGGGAGAATAAATCAGGAAACAAACAGGAAGTTATGATAGCGTATTCTTTAAACATGCCCAGTCCCAAATGGCAGTTGTAAAACCATAATTCATCCACATCAATTTCTATATCTTATAATTACTATAACTAAAGTTAGAATGTTTTGATTATAAAACAAAACAAACATGAATGCAAAAATTATTTCTATTTAGGCTTTGAACTTTCACGTCTATGTCTTTATTCTTTAGGCTCCCTACCATTTCTTTCACCCATACTAATATTGAAAACATTCTGTAAGACCAGAAGTCTAATAAGTCTGGAATAAATCCCACAATAAAAGCAAGTAAGTGAGGAAAATAAATCAAGAGTCTTATAACAGAACTTACTAAGAAAAAGAATGTTTTCTATTGGAGAATTTAAAAATCACAATCTATGGTTTTTCCTTCCACTCTTTTTAAAATTACTAGGCTTACACTAACTAACCTGGTTTAAAATGCTATCTCTATGATTACTTCATGTTGGATTTTATTCACAGCTGCCAAGAGAAATCAAAGGGTTACCTGGGAGACTAAGATTAATCTGATAAACACATTAATGGTCTTAGAGTTAACAGAACTTTTTTTAATTTAGAAAAATGAGATATTAATTCCCATTAAAATAACAGTATCAGTGCTACAATACAACACAGTTGTGACAACAGTTAAGTTGAACAGAAAAACATTTTACAAACATATAAAGACTTTTATCAGGAGCATATAATAGGATACTCTATTTTTGTACTTTGGATAAAGAAAGCATTCTACCATCCTGGCAACTGTCTATTGCCACTAAAGAGCTCTACTGGCAAGCCTGAAAAAAAAAAAAAATGAATGAACTTCTGAATGACAGAAGACATTATGTTGACATGCCTACAGAGAAAGAAACCAAGGAGCCAATCAGTTTGGGCTACAGGAATTGGAGACAGCAGGTACTCCTGAAGCTGAGAAAATAAGAAGTGAAAAAAGTTGATAGTAAGCTGAAAGTCTGTATAAGAAGCACTATAACCCCAGATTTCAAACTCAACACCCCCCAAGCTTTTTAATTAACAACAAAACAGGCAAAATAATCCCCAACTACCCTCATATGTTTCTTTTATGGAAAGTTATTGGATAAGGCATTCTCATAAAACACGGGAATAAGCCAAGAAAAAAGGAGATGGGATCTAGAAGTAGGAGATCCAATATAGGATAGAAGCAAATGAAATTCTTACTCCAACAGAGAGATATTCGAGACAACTGTTGTTCAAAATGTTCAGAGAGAATTTTATCTAGCCTGGAGCCATAGGTTACAGGCTCCAGGAAATGTCTCCAGAGGAAAAAAAAAAAAATGGAACTGATCAATATCCTGAGGTATCTGAATGTAATGAAAGGGAATTTATACTCTTTTAAAAGAAAATTCAAAGGCAATTATTAACTCCTGGGAAAGGGGTTTTTTAAGTAACACCATCAAAATAAATGAAATAACTCAGTTGTAATATGTACAAAGTCACTATGATATAAACAAAACAGTTGAAAAGAGGGTATCTAAAACTGGGGGGAGGGCAGCCTGGGTGGCTCAGGGGTTTAGCGCCGCCTTCTGCCCGGGGTCTGATCCTGGAGACCTGAGATCAAGTCCCACATCGGGCTCCTTGCATGGAGCCTGCTTCTCCCTCTGCCTGTTGTCTCCGCTTCTCTTTCTCTGTGTATCTCATGAAGAAATAAATAAAATCTTTAAAAATAAATAAATAAAACTGGGGGGAAATCAAGTCTTAGCAAGATAATTATGGTCTTGAAAGAAATACAAGAAATGGTTAAAAGTTCAAAGGGGTCTTTGTGAGTAGTAAGTGGTAAGGACTTGTAAGATGTGAGGTTGTTAGTTTTTATTAAGCCTAATAAAAATATTTACCTTTTTTAAATAATGAAAAATAAAACATAATATAAATGCTGTATGTTCCTACTGGCCTTATTTTTAGGAGGCTAAATTCATGTAATAACTTTCCCAGAGTTAAGTAAGTATCTAGCACATAGAAGCCTAACAACAAGGTTTTTATTTTGTTTTGTTTTGCTTTTTTGACAACAGGTATTTTTGGAGTAAATGAATTCATAGCTTGGTTTAGACTGTCAGGGGTACACTAGAACCTTCCACTTGGTCAATCCAGAAAGCAACCACTGTATCATAGAGTAATGTCCTAGTAGACCCAGGAGCATCATCCTGTAACAACTTGGAAGTCCACAGGTAACCCCAGGTAACTACTACTTCAAGAGTAAATCATGTAGTTACCTTAAGTCAGATTTTGGTTTTAAGTAAGGAAACTCAGTTTCTCTTTTTTGAGATTGTTGTTCTCTCTTTGACTAAAAATTAGATGCTGTTTCTTGCCTAACTTGAATGGTTTTCTGGTCTGTTCCCAAATAAATACTATCTATAGACTCAGTACAATAATAGTTATTATAATGAGAATGTCTGAGGAGAAAAACTTGAACACGCAAAAGCAATTGCATGTCTGGATCCTCACAACAAAAACTACTCTCCTTCCAGCAGTTTTCTGGGTCTGTCTTAGTTTGACAATTTTTGTTTCTTCTTTTTCTTTTGTTGATTTTTCAGAGAAATGACTTCAAAAAACTAAATATATCCTTTATACAGTATAGTCTCAGTTTCATAAAGGTATATGTTTCTTAGACCAAAAGAAGATATTCAGGTTTGTCATTTGGCCTACATGGAAACACCCAGGAACATCATTTCATCAATTAGTAACAGCAACCCATTAACTTCTTCAACCCATACCTAATGCTTTCCCGTGTTTTTATTTATGTCAAAGTAATAATTTACAAAGCACAATATAACACAGAAAGAAAACAGGAGTTAACAATCCTATAAAGTAAGCATAAAATAATTCAAAGTATTATTGTATAAGCTGGGTTTTAAGACAAAGGGCTGATGCAGAGCCAGTTACTTCCTAGCCTGGACCATGCTCAAAATCTAAAGGAACCCCTGACACAAGTCAGGTAGATCCAAGCTGCCTTGTATACTCCAGCAACTCCTCAGAGATATGAAACCAGTATGAGAATCTCTGGTGCCCAGGATGAACAAGGTAGGGAGTCTATTCCCCACCAGACTTTGAGCACAAAACATACCAAATGATTCCCCAGTACCCAACATGGTAATGTTGACTGCATGAGCAATTTCTTTAAGAATTTACTTAAGCATGGGATCCCTGGGTGGCGCAGCGGTTTGGCGCCTGCCTTTGGCCCAGGGCGCGATCCTGGAGACCCGGGATCGAATCCCACATCAGGCTCCCGGTGCATGGAGCCTGCTTCTCCCTCTGCCTGTGTCTCTGCCTCTCTCTCTCTCTGTGTGACTATCATAAATAAATAAAAATTAAAAAAAAAAATTATTAAAAAAAAAAAAAAGAATTTACTTAAGCAAAATCTAAAAGTATTTTTATTTCATGCAAATTCTAATACCTAAATATTTTCTTTTATAAGCATTATATGTGATGTCCCATATTTTATCAGTGTTAATATTTACATAAATAACCATTTCATTATCTGATTTTGGGAATCCAGACTAACATCAGATTTAACAGCTGGTCTTGCAATCACTGATTCTGCTCGTACCTAATTGGTATAACAGGAACTTGATTAAGTGACACAATATCCCCAAAACAATACTTAATACACAGCTGGCTTTCAATAGATGATCATTAAATGAATTAGTGAGTTTAATACACTAACAATGAGACTGAAGAAAGAGAAATTAAGGAGTCAATCCCATTTACAATTGCACCCAAAAGCATACAATACCTAGGAATAAATCTAACCAAAGAGGTAAAGGATCTATACCCTAAAAACTATAGAACACTTCTGAAAGAAACCGAGGAAGACACAAGGAGATGGAAAAATATTCCATGCTTGTGGATCAGCAGAATTAATATTGTGAAAATGTCAATGTTACCCACGGCAATGTACATGTTTAATGCAATCCCTATCAAAATACCATGGACTTTCTTCAGAGAGTTAGAACAAATTATTTAAAGATTTGTGTGGAATCGGGATCCCTGGGTGGCGCAGCAGTTTAGCGCCTGCCTTTGGCCCAGGGCACGATCCTGGAGACCCGGGATAGAATCCCACGTCGGGCTCCCGGTGCATGGAGCCTGCTTCTCCCTCTGCCTGTGTCTCTGCCCCTCTCTCTCTCTCTCTCTCTCTCTCTCTCTGTGACTATCATAATAAAAAAATGAAAATAAAATAAAATAAAATAAATAATATATATATATATATATATATATATATATATATATATATATGTATAAAAAAAAGATTTGTGTGGAATCAGAAAGGACCCCGAATAGCCAGGGGAATTTTAAAAAAGAAAACCATAGCTGGGGGGATCACAATGCCAGATTTCAGGTTGTACTACAAAGCTGTGGTCATCAAGACAGTGTGGTACTGGCACAAAAACGGACACACAGATCAATGGAACAGAATAGAGGATCCAAAAGGGGACCCTCAACTTTATGGTCAACTAATATTCGATAAAGGAGGAAAGACTATCCACTGGAAGAAAGACAGTCTCTTCAACAAATGGTGCTGGGAAAATTGGACATCCACATGCAGAAGAATGAAACTGGACCACTCTCTTGCACCAGACACAAAGATAAACTCAAAATGGATGAAAGATCTAAATGTGAGACAAGATTCCATCAAAATCCTACAGGAGAACACAGGCAACACCCTTTTTGAACTCGGCCACAGTAACTTCTTGCAAGATACATCCACGAAGGCAAAAGAAACAAAAGCAAAGATGAACTATTGGGACTTCATCAAGATAAGAAGCTTTTGCACAGCAAAGGAAACAGTCAACAAAACTCCAAGACAACCTACAGAATGGGAGAGGATATTTGCAAATGACGTATCAGATAAAGGGCTAGTTTCCAAGATCTATAAAGAACTTATTAAACTCAACACCAAAGAAACAAACAATCCAATCATGAAATGGGCAATAGACATGAACAGAAATCTCACAGAGGAAGACATAGACATGGCCAACATGCACATGAGAAAATGCTCCGCATCACTGGCCATCAGGGAAATACAAATCAAAACCACAATGATATACCACCTCACACCAGTGAGAATGGAGAAAATTAACAAGGCAGGAAACCACAAATGTTGGAGAGGATGCGGAGAAAGGGGAACCCTCTTACACTGTTGGTGGGAATGTGAACTGGTGCAGCCACTCTGGAAAACTGTGTGGAGGTTCCTCAAAGAGTTAAAAGTAGACCTGCCCTACGACCCAGCAATTGCACTGTTGGGGATTTAACCCAAAGATACAGATGCAGTGAAACGCCTGGACACCTGCACCCCGATGTTTCTAGCAGCAATGTCCACAATAGCCAAACTGTGGAAGGAGCCTCGGTGTCCATCGAAAGATGAATGGATAAAGAAGATGTGGTTCATGTATACAATGGAATATTCCTCAGCCATTAGAAACGACAAACACCCACCATTTGCTTCAATATGGATGGAACTGGAGGGTATTATGCTGAGTGAAGTAAGTCAATCGGAGAAGGACACACATAATATGCTCTCATTCATTTGGGGAATATAAATAATAGTGAAAGGGAATAGAAGGGAAGGGAGAAGAAATGGGTAGGAAATATCAGAAAGGGAGACAGAACATAAAAACTCCTAACTCTGGGAAATGAACTAGGGGTGGTGGAAGGGGAGGAGGGCGGGGGGTGGGGGTGAATGGGTGGCGGGCACTGAGGGGGGCACTTGACGGGATGAGCACTGGGTGTTATTCTGTATGTTGGCAAACTGAACACCAATAAAAAATAAATTAATTATTAAAAAAATAAATGAATTAGTGAGTTTAATAATAAATTTCCACAACCTATTTACTATATGTGGAGAAACATACCAACTCATATTCTAGGCTTCATAAAATATTTTGAAAAGGATAAGCAACACTTTGTGGAAAATTACGTTGGCTATCTTGCCACCTGCATGAAACTTTCCTGGCTATATTCGCCAGTAATAATCTTTCCCCTTCCTATCCATCTGAACCATGTGATTACTAAAGAGCAATCAAAATATAGTTTCAAATACAAATGTCAACCCTCCAACAAATTATTGAGGTTAAGAATATTGCTATAGGTTCCCTTTTCATCTCTACAACATGGTATTGGAAACACAGTTTTGGAACAATAGAAATTTATCATTCAGGTGTATTTATGACAGGTCCCAAGAGTAACAACATTCATAAAGACAACAGTTGAAATATGTCCACATGGTAAGGAAGTATGATAATGGCTCCTATATTTACAAATATCATAAATTATAAAACATTCCTGAACTCTCTAAAATATCTATTTCCTAACTCAATCTTTTCAGCAGGATTTTAAGTTCACTTGACCATTTTTGGCTGTGGAAAACCTCGTCAGTGCCTAGAAGTAAAAATGAGAAAGAAAAAAGAAAATTACTTCCTGTTCACTGTTGGCATGACTCCAATATTATGAGTACAAAGCATTATACTATTAAATGTTTAAACAGTTGATCTGCTTGAACTTTAAAGATTTCACAACTAGGAAAACTGAGAAAGCATGTCTCTCTCACCTTCAACCCACATTTATATCACAATCACATAATGATGTGCTAAATATTTCTCCTAGGAGTCTTTTTTCTCAAATACATACCCAAGCAGAAGTACAGATCACAAAATCAGTGACATACAATTATGTCAGTAGCACATTTTGTACTTATTAAGTGAGCAAATCACTTATGACATTCAGATTTGCTGATGAATAGGGGAGAACTGAGTTAGCAGTAGGATTTAGATTTGGTTAAATCTCAAGGAAAACATAAAAACCTCTAAAAGTCTATAAAAGCCAGACTGAACCAATGCAATCATTTTAAAAGTCCCGATAATGTTCTAACAGTCACTTTACTATTCTATCTGGGTGTATGATGTAGGCTACCAAAGTCTTTCTTAGGAGAAAAGCAGTATGATGCTAACGCTTAATGGAGGATATGAGCCAGAGCAAATGAATTCATCATACGCTTCTAGATCTGGCCACGTAGAAAAAAATAAAAGTGAATCAATATGCATAGCCAAATGATACTCAGCAGTACACTATGAAGCATGCAATGATCTAACAGGTATCACATCAGCAGTTCATGCCTGAACTCTCACTAAGGAAGATTTAACTCTTTGAACATTTAGAAGATCACAGATAGCACAGTACCTGAACAGCAAGCAAGCTTTGGTTCAGGAACAACTTAACCCATAAAGTAAGGAGCAGATTAGTAATGCCTGAAAAAGCAATACTCTCTACAAAATAGACAACAAGGTATAAAAAAGTGACACCAATTCTCCACACAATATCAACTAGATACTGTGTGTCTTTGTAAAAATTAACACTCTCACCTGATGGGCTTTCGATTCTGTCTGCAATCCTGGACATTATTTGCAACCACAAACACTTGTTATTTTTTGGGAGCCATAACATCAAATAAGATTGTTCTACTCTATTTGTGGCTTCAAGCACCATGGATCCCTAGTTGCAAAGCCAATAAATTGCTTCCTAAACCAACAGAAAAAAAAAAAAAAAAAAAAAAAACAAAACAAAAAAACAAAAAAACAAAAAAACAAAAAACCACAGGCCTACAGATAAATGTTGGCAGGTCACTGTAGGCACACACTCAGAGGCACTCATCTTTCTTGTAACATTTCACAGCCCCTTAGAATACAAGGTCTCATGAAAACACATAAAAATTCTAGTTTGTCTTTAAGGTAACTAAACCAAGTTCTCCATAATGTCCTTATGGTGTTTAGCTTTGTGGTTTTTTTTTTTTTTAATTCCCAAACATAAATCAAAAAGATATTGAAAAAAATCTCTATAAACTTGTATTTAAATTCTTCTTTCCTGATGTGTTAATTTTAGCCATTCCAAAAAAATGAAATCTTGCCATTTGCAACAACATAGATGGAACTAGAGGGTATTATCCTAAGTGAAATAAGTCAATCAGAGAAAGACAATTATCACATAATTTCACTCATATGTGGAATTTAAGAAACAAAACAGAGGAGCATAGGGGAAGGGAGGAAAAAATAAAACAAGAGGAAATCGAGAGGAAGACAAACTATATGAGACTCTTAATCATAAGAAACACATTGAGGGTTGCTGGATGGGTCATGGGGTGGATGGAGTAACTGGATGACAGGCATTAAGGAGGGCATATGATATAATGAGCACTGGGTGTTATACACAACTGATGAATCACTTAACTTTACCTCTGAAACTAATTATACACTATATGTTAATTAATTGAATTTAAATAAAAGATAAAGAGACAAAACTGTTCTTTCCTATCCTATCAGTGCATCTTTGTATAGCACTGCATGCAGGTGTATTAGGTTTCAGCAATATGAGATGTACCAAGTTAGAAGAATATATTAGATGTTATTTTAGTAATAAAAATTTGATATTATAGCACAGTTTGCTAATTAAGCAATAAAGAACAATAAGAAATGCACAGCCTACAAAAGAAAAGTCATAAAATTAAACTTTTATCGAGTTGACCATAGAATTGTTTAAGAACTGCCCCATCTCGGCTTCATCGCTTGTCCGTTACCATCAACTGTGCTGTTTGTTCCACCCAGGACACAGCTGCCAATCTAGACTATATAAGACAAAGGGACAGAAATCCTCACTTTGGAATCCACTGTATCCACCCATTTCTTTCTACCTCCACTCTCCTGTTTATCCTCTAAATAGCACCCAGACTCTCTATATGGGTTACGGCCAGTAATCTAGTCTCCTTTTAAATTCCCAACTCCTGTTCTTCATGCCTCCCTCCCAACCCGGCTTCTGCCACTGCATGGGTCCTATACCTCAGTCTATAACCACTGCCCGCCACTGCCCATTTGGGCTGAGATTCACCATTGGGGGCGATTGTCCATCTTTCACTCTTTTCTGGTCTAAGGTGATTTTCAATCTGGTTTCTCTTGTCCTCGCTGGCATAACAATGGGACTCGAAGACTTTACATCTTCTATCAACCAGGGGCTTCACCTGTAAAAGAGAGCTACTACAACCACTGCAGAGTGGAGTGGAGAACCAGGATTCCAAGATGCAAAGTCACAACGGAAGCGCTGACCTAATTCTACACTATCTAATGTTTTTTCCTTCCCAGATTCTGACAGGAGACAGGGCCTTGTAATAATATCTGCTTTGAACCTACCAAACTACAAAGTAGCTTGTGTGTCCTAGTATACACATACACACACATGCAGGGTATATATGTTTTAAGGTCAAATTTTGGCAAATGAATACATACAAATATACAAAGACTGCTTTTCAGCTTCACACAATTTCAAAAGTTCATTCTAGCTGATTTCTTTGAAGACTTCACACCATCTCATTGCTTCAAATGAATTTCTTCTGAATCCCAAAGATTTTTCACTCTGAGATTTTTTTAATATAATAAGAATTGTGTATAACATCTGTAAGTCAAATATTTTTGTTTTCTTTTGAAGCATATGTTTTAGAAAACCTGTGCTATTCTGATTTGCCTTGTTTTGTTTTTTAAAGATTTATTTATTTGAGAGAAAGAGAGCATGTGCAAGCAGGGGAAAGTGGACAGGGAGAAGGTAGAGAGAGTCTCAGCAGATTCCCTGTTTAGTGCAGAGCTGGATGAGGGACCCAATCTCAGGACGCTGAGATAATGACCTGAGCTGAAATCAAAAGTTGGATGCTTAACTAATTGAGCCACCCAGGTGCCCCTGCTTTTTAAAAAGAGATCTGATGTTGCCTTGTTCTAGTTTGGTTTTATTTTAGTGGCATTTGGCCTGTTTCCCAAAGCCAAAACAATCTCCAATTCAGAAACCATTTTCCCCCAGTATGTAGACCACTCACACTTTGGAGCAACCTCTACTAAGAGGCAGAGATGTCACACATACCATCTCATGTAATGTTCACAAAATGGTATGAGGTACTGAGTGGGTTTTATCTTTATTTTCCAGATGAGAAAAAGAGGATCAATCACCTGGAGTAACCTGCCCCATGATCTCAAAGCTCTTAAGTGGAGAAGCAGGTATTTAATTTTGATTGTTTGATTCCCAAATCTATTCTATTTCGGCAAACCATTATTGCCAAACAAGGAGGAGGGAGCAGGAAGGAGCAGGGCAGGGAAGGGAATGCCAGCTACATTATAGCAAAGAACAGGCTTATTATCTTTAAAAGGAAACAGTCTCAAAGCTGTTTGTGCTCAAGAGATTATCAGGACCCAAAGATCCTGCCCTAAAGGGGAACAATCAGTAATTTGCTGCTGACAGCCACTTACTCCAAAGCCTGCCAATCCTTACCACCTCCCAGCACTCCTTCACACTCCACAAAAATGGAGGCACCCCATTCATACTCCTCTGCTACCACCCTACTGAACTTCCACATCTGCTTCCTTGTCCAACATCCAGCTTCTCTTTTCCACAGCTTCTCAGCCTCCTGTGACCTTCCTTTGCTGTCATTCAGACACCCACAAGGACACTAAGAGTTCAAGCTATCTAACCCCTTTACTTTTTCCAATCCCTTTATTAAACTCTGGTTTACTCCTAATCCTATTTCCCACAGTGGCTATCTAAAAAGAATTTTCTTTCTCAAGTCCTAACTTTCCTTCACTCACTGGTACCAGATGGCCTAACCTCCTGCTTCTCTGAGAGAAGTTCAAGACCCTCTGATTAACACTGTATTTATTCATTCTCTTCAACTTGCTTGTCTCAGAAAAGTGGCCCCCTTTCTCCTAGAAGCTAACAACTCCCCGTGAAGCTTCCAACTTCCCCCTTCCCCATCTCTAGCTAGGTTTCTGTCATTTCCATCATCACTCGTCTCTCCACACAGCTCTTTCTCCTCCTCCCAAGTCTATGAAGTTACTCCCATGTACTCCTATCCTTGTGAAGTAGGAAGAGTTAGGGAAGGAGGAGGAGATTTATTTGACAGTTGCACCAGCACTGAACACAGTTCTTTAATCCTCAATACTGCACAAGATGGTCACAGTAAAACACCCAAATCTTCTCTCACCATTGCATTCTTCACATAATGAAACTGGAATATAGAGGCTAAATAACATGCAAGATCGCACAGCTAACAATTTCCAGAGTGAAACTTTGAACCCACATGAATCACATGAACTGTACCTACTTTCCCACTACTCTAAGTATGGTCATGAAATTGAGAAATCCAGTTACCTCCCAGGAATTTCTAATAGAGAGTCTATCTGCATCTCAGAACTTAACACACATTAGAACTTGATTCATGGGCAGCCCCGGTGGCTCAGAGGTTTAGTGCCACCTTCAGCCCAGAGCGTGATCCTGGAGACGAGGGATCGAGTCCCACGATGGGCTCCCTGCACAGAGCCTGCTTCTCTCTCTGCCTCTGCCTCTGCCTCTGTCTGTCTCTCTCTCTCTCTGTGCCTCTCATGAAGGGATAAATAGAATCTTAAAAAAAAAAAAAAAACTTGACCCATAATTCCACTCTACACTCAGGTACTCTGCCACATGTAATGGGCTCATAACATCATTCTGCTAGTAACTCAAGTGATAGATCAACCCCAGTCCTTCCTTCCAGGTACCCAGTCACCAAGTACAGCTCATCTGTCTCCTCTACCCTTCTTCCATACCTAAAGAAGATACCACTGCATCTCGGCTGTGATATTACAGCAGCCTAATTACTAGTTTCCCAGCTTCTAAGACTCTAATTCATCGTATGTACTAACGGTCAGAATAAAATTCCTAAAGAGCACCTTGGATTATGCCCCTATTTACCCAGTTAAGGTCATTGATTGGATAAAGTCCACATCGCAAGCAATGTGGTACCTCCAGTATGTGACCATAGGTACTTTACAAGTCTCATAGCCTGAAATGCTGCTATTTCTAATCTTTAACTTAGCACTTTGAACTCCTAGACATTCCTGTAGCTTCCCATTTCCATGCCTTTCCTTGACCTAACCCACTAGGACTCAACTCAAAAAACCTCTCAATTCAAGCATCTTCTGATGCCTTTTCTCCACCTTTGCTGCTCTCACAGCAGTTTTGTTTTCACTATCCCTAAAGAACTCAGCACATTCTAGTTAGTATTATAGTGATTATATCATAAACCTTTTTACTTTTACCTTCTTCTATTTATAAGGCCACAGGAAGATTTTATTCCTGTTTGCATGTACTAAATTGCCCATAAGCTTCTTTGCACAGATATTCATTACTGATAGGAAATTCTAGAGGATCCAAAGTCTCTCCATAAGTCACATTTTGTTATTTGAATTTGAAAAGTTGATTTTATTTTCATCTCTGGAACACTTGGCCCATGAATGTCATCTCTCATTCTAAGGTTACACACTTGTTTGCTTTGCATAAACCAAAATCTTTTTGCAGACTGTGAAGGAAAATGTGGCAATAAATGACCAGGTTTCCCTATAAACAAGTGTCTTCTACAGCTTTAATGGCTCCACTGGGAACATGCTAGGCATCAGAGATATGATGATCCAAAAAGCACAAACTCTAAAATAGACTTTTTCCCTGTTTTATTAGTACCTTCTCCATTTGAGCCCCTCCTCAGTATAAACACCAATCTATTGTTGAGAGTAGTGATTTTCCACAGACTAGTATCAGACACCAAGAATCTGTGATTGTAGAGGATATAAGATATTATCTTTGAGTACAAAAAATGAAGCATGACCTGAATGCTCTTTTCTCCACAGCACTGAGTCATGACTCAGCAACTATTTATGTCAGAGAAATTACTCAGAATTAGCCTTTTTGTCCAGCCACATATTCCTAGATTAGTACATAGGGCAAACTTTCTTCTTCTTCTTCTTTTAAGCACATTATCCAACTCTTTTTTTTTTTAATTGTTTTATTTATTTATTCATGAGACAAAGGCAGAGACAGGCAGAGGGCGAAGCACGCTCCCTAAGGGGAGTCCGATGTGGGACTCGATCCCCGGACCCTAGGATCACGACCTGGGCCAAAGGCAGATGCTCAACCACTGAGACACGTAGGTGTCCCTATCCAACTTTTTTCTTGCTTTCTAACTTCTCCCTCTATATTCTTTTTCTTCCCACAGCTACCAAGTCTCTCTTCAGTACTCATATGTTTGTTCTTGCCTTTTGCCAATGAGCTTTCCAGTAATCTCTGTGTGTTCATATCTTGCCTCCTAACTCACTTATCTCAAACACAGTCCTTAGAACTATTGCTTTTCTAGTACAAACATTTTATGTCAATACTGAAACTGTACTTTTATTATGTATAATAAATAATAAAAACTGTATTTATTATTATAAATGTTCTCTCTTGGTCCATAAGAGATTTGCTGAGGAAGGCAATCTTTGACTCACTCTGGCAAATACTTTCATGCTATAATTTATCACATATACAGATGCCAGAATAAACCTCCTAAAGGGCAACTTCTATCAAAGGCTTTATGTGTCTCTTGAGAACATGCAAATGAAACTTTAGACTATACGGCAAAAACCCTCTAAGATATTCTCTGGCTCTCAATCCTTGTATTCCAGCTAAAAGGACGTTACACCTTCATTTTCTTCAAGATTGTATATATCAAGACAATGAATGTTCAAGTACACAGACTAAAGATGCCCAATCAAGGAAAGAAGTCTAACAGTCTAGAGCAGAAGGATGCACTGGAAAAAAATGCTTTTACATTCTAAATGCTCCAGAAAAAAAAAATTTAGTGCTTAGAGCCAGCAAGCCTCAGTAGTATTTACTACCTACCTTTATGACTTTGACATCAAGGTTTGAAATCTGGCAGTGGGTTAGTGTTTTCATGGTCATGTAAATTTGATTGATTACGCAGAGAAAGGAAGATAAAACAGGTTCATTTTATAAGCAGTTTGCAGTAATACCATTATCTTAAAATTATGTGCCTCTGTATTAAAATTACTTACGCGAAATAAGTTAATCAGAGAAAGACAATTATATGATTTCACTCATATGCAGAACTTAAAAACAAAACAGAGGAGCACAGGGGAAGGGAGGAAAAAATAAAACAAGATGAAATCAGAGAGGGAGACAAACCATAAGAGGCTTTTAATCATAGGAAACAAACTGAGGGTTGCTGGAGTGGAGGGGGTCTGGGGGATGGGGTACCAGGGCGATGGGCATGAAGGAGGGCACATGATGTTATGAGCACTGGGTGTTATATAAAACTAATGAATCACTGAACTCTACCTTGAAATCAATAATACATGAATTTAAATTTAAAAAAATAAAATAAAGTTTGTGTTGAATAGGCAATGCATACTGCACAACAGCGCAGGATGATAAAAATGGCTGCAAGCTGAAACCATGCAAAGCAAACTTAGCAATCAGTAGGGAATTTTTTTTTGTATATTTTTTTATTGGAGTTCGATTTGCTAACATAAAGTATAACACCCAGTCCTCATCAAGTGCCTCCCTCAGTACCCATCACCCAGTCACCCCATCGCCCCACCCACCTCCCCTTCCACTACCCCTTGTTCGTTTCCCAGAGTTAGGAGACTCTCATGTTCTGTCACCCTCTCTGATATTTCAGTGGGGAAATTTATAATAGTCCTATAACCTTTCAAAGGATTGTTTAAAAAATTTAAAATTCTCTATGATCAATTATAAATATGTAGCAAATTTTTAAAACAGCAAAATTAATATATTTTATCTCACTGTAATTTAAAATATTAGAAACATTGAAATATAAAAAATTATATTTCTTTATAAAAGTTATGGAGGGACTTTGATCATTGTTTACCTTCTAATTCTCTTTCTTATAACTTATGATGGGGGGGACCATTTTTCAGCAAATCATTATGCTCATTTATAAGTTTGGATCAGCTTCCAACACCTCATCCTTTGCATTTTCAATGTGTGGAATATTGAGAGTTCTGTTAATGTGAATTTTTCTACGGCATTACTTCTTCTAAGACATCTCCATATTTTTTGACATGATCACTTTCCTCATTTATGTAGATTAATCTAATCTTCATTAAATTCCTGAGCCTGTATATCTAGTCTCTGGAATAGTGGCAGTATCTATATTCCCATGGTCAGTGATTTCTTTTAGAAAAACTCCATTTACATTGAATTCAAATGTCACTTTTAGCATTATCATTTTTTGATGTTTTTGCTGCACTTCTATGTATTAAGTCCCTTATTTGATTTTCTGTTTTATAAAATGCCATTTGAGTTATCACTGGGAACCAAGAAGGCAACACAGCTAAGTACATGCTTTGCTAAGAAATGAATAAATGTACAGTTACCAATCCCTGAAAAAAATTAAAATTCCTTAGGAAAAATTTTAAATAATCCTTTTTATTTTTATTTTTTTAATAATCCTTTTTATTAAATCTCTATAGCACTTATCAGTCTAAGTTCTACAATAAACTTATACATCTTAGCACCTAACTCCTCTGAAAAATCCCCATGACTGGGGATTATTTTTCTGCTTTGCACAAAGATGTGTCTTTAGCACTCAAACAGTCTGACAAATCACAGGTGCTTGAAAATGCTTTTTTGAATGAATGGATGCATGAATGAACGAACAAATAAATTCAAGAGTCAAAGTTCCTGACCTAGGAGTCAGGCAATCAGGGTTCTAATACTGGTGCAACTTGAACAAATCATTCCACCTGTTTCTAAAACAAAATGATACAGTTAGCTTCTGTGTTCTCCAAGGTCTCTTTCTATTCTAAGATACTAAACTCGGGATTCTAAAAAACTAACCTTTCTAAGTCAGAAGTAACACTTTCTGATAATTCAAACAAACAATAACAATAGGCTGTACAACTTCCCACCCTCCCATCTCCACATGTACACGAAATGGTGTGACAGTCATCATAGTACTAAAGAAATGCAGCTTCTGGACAGAAAGACATAAACTACTCCACACTAAAACAACTGAAAAGCTGTTTTCAAAACAGACTATATCCAACATGAGCAGATAAAGTCCAGTAAGTAAACTAGGAAATTACTAACAAAACTGTAAACTACACACCACACAGGCCACCACATACCTTTATGGTACCTGATGTTTACCAACAGATAATAAAACATATTTCTGTTATTACACAAAAAAATATGAAAAAAAGCCTTCATGAGCAGTTCATGGTTCAGGCTTAAAATTACAAGCCAATCATGATTCCAATTTTACTAAGACCATTCTATTCATATGGAAAATAAAAGAGATGCACTCTAACTATGGTTCTGTGGGTCAATGCAAGTGTATTAAAAAAACGTAGGTATCATATCCATAAGTCACATTATTAAAGTCGGGCTACCATTCCCCATTTTCTCCTGGTCACAAGCCCAGAGATACAGCCAAGTAAAACATTTTTAAAAAAGCTCATCTGGAGCAGCTTTCTTAAATCTTCCACAAGGCAGTAACCTTTCTAAAATGCAAATATATCATTTCTCTGATTAACACCCAATGCTTCTTATTACTTTAGGTAAAATTCCACATCTCCTAAATGGCTTATTAGGTCTTGTTTACCTGCCCACAACCTTGACACATGCCATTTTTCCCATTGGATGTCTCCTTTGCTCCCCAAAGCCTTTACTCATCCCTTCCCTAGATCTGCAATCTGCTCCCTACTCCCCTTTCACCTACTATTTCTCCATGACTAATTTAAACATCACTTCCTCAGCCACCCGATTAAGCCTGGTTTATCTCCAGTATGTATGATCTCTCAGCATAATATACTCTTTATAGCATTCAACACAATTGTAGTTTAACTGTGGCTGGTTGTTTAATGTTGGTCACCCAATGAAAATACAAATCACTTAAGCCATTGATAGTGCCTTCCACCTAGTTGGCAATTGGGTACTTATAGAATAAATGAGTTTTACTGGCAGGAAATATAGGCAGAGGCAGGTTAAAAAGAGGGGAAGAAAAGTACCAAAGCAGGTTCCTGATTCTAATTTCTGGTCCTTTTACTTGTTAAAGTAACCAGGTTAGGCCCAATGGAGTCACTCATGCTAAACCCCACATCAGCAAAGTTTCTGTACTTACTTTCCCAGAAGAAGGCCTAAGTCAACCAGTCACTGCTTGCTTGTTCAGCAGGTTATCTAACCCAAACCCAAAACCTTCCTTAGCTCCATCAGGAAAGTAACCCTGCTTTAGCCACTCAGCAAACTCTCAGTATAATTTCCTTGTTCTGGGATCCCTGGGTGGCGCAGCAGTTTGGCGCCTGCCTTTGGCCCAGGGCGCGATCTGGAGACCCGGGATCGAATCCCACATCGGGCTCCCTGCGTGGAGCCTGCTTCTCCCTCTGCCTGTGTCTCTACCTCTCTCTCTCTCTCTCTGTGACTATCATAAATAAATAAAAATTAAAAAAAAATTTCCTTGTTCTTGTTCACTTTGGTCTAAAGATCTCTTGCCTTGTATAGCTCTTCAAAGCTCCTGTTTCTATCCACTAGATGTGATGCTGCCTGATTCATGAATCACTGAGTAAAGCCAATTAGATCTTTAAAATTTACTCAGTAAATTTTATTCAACACAATTTGGATTATTGCTCTTATAGAAGAGCAAAAAACAACCCTGCTAGTCATTGAATAGCCATGGCTGCCTTATGGCACCTCACTTTACACTGCAGATTCTCAAGACAGGAATCTCAACTCTTCTGCCTCAATGCACAAACACAAAAGTGCCAGGAGTGTTGACTTCAGGGATACCAAACTATTGTAGAGTAGGCATATTTATAAATACAGAATTGGTGAGTAATGAGGTTAAACGACATATTCCTGCATCCCAAATCATATAGAGCTACAGTATTTATTTCAGTGTCTAGTCATTTTGTTGAGATTTGAGCTTCAAAGTCACTAACCATAGACTAAAGAGTTTTCCCTCTCTATCCACTCTCGCCTTGAAATCAGCCTTCCTTAAGTTATGTTGTCCTAAAAAAGAATATTTGCTATCATCTTAGCCTCTAAATCAGAGCATTCCAAGAGGACAAGAGCTATTAATTCGCTTTACCACCAGGTCCCCAGGGATTGGCACAACGTAACTTGACAGTCCATTAAACACTAAAGAAATTAAAGAATACAAAAATCTTCAGCTCTGGTTTGAAATATTTAGAAATACTAAGAAATTGGTTCTAAATGATTCCCAAGTCCAAGGAAAAGTTAGGTGTGTTTGTATAAAATTTGGTTTATTACTATATTGAAAAGAATCATGCTAGAAATATCCAAATACATATATATTTTAATATATTTTTATTGTTTTTATTATTATAATTTAAATCTTCAAAATGAACTCACTCAAAAGAGTACTGACATACAAACTCTGAAACCATGCAAACTCCAAACATTTGTATTGTCTGATCCAAAGCCTTGTTTTACAGATGGTCAAACGGGCTGAAAAGGAACTTGTTGATCAAAGGTAGAGTTAGGAATTGATCAGGTTAATTCTCTTTCTGCAACTCCAAACTGCCACTGTAATATTTCTTGTTCACTAATTTTTTGCCTCATTCACAAGGTTGGCCTGTTTAGGCCACTCTGCACTGGAAACTCCTCTGAACACAAGCAAAGAGAGACAAGAATTCAATTCATATCAAATTGTTATCTTGGGACACCTGGGTGGCTCAGTGGTTGAGCGTCTGCCTTTGGCTCAAGGTATGATCCCCAGGTCCTGGGATTGAGACCCGCATCAGGCTCCTCCCAGCAAGGAGCCTGCTTCTCCCTCCACCTATGTCCCTGCCTCTCTCTGTGTGTCTCTCATGAATAAATAAACAATTGAAAAAACTATTATCTAATATCTAATATCTAATAGATAACTATTATCTATTATCTAATATCTGATGAGGATCATCAGATTATTATAACTTTTCAGTTGAGCTTCCTTGGAAAAGGGCAGAGTGGAGAGCTCTTATTTCCCAGTGAGTTCTATTTTTTTTTTTTTAAGTAGTCACGACACCCAGCATGGAGCCCAATGTGGAGCTTGAACTCAGGACCCTGAGTTCAAAACCTGAGTTGAGATTAAGAGTTGGACACTTAACCAACTGAGCCACTCAAGCGCCCCTAGGAGTTCTTTTTTTTTTTTTAAGATTTTATTTATTCATGAGAGACACAGAAAGAGAGACAGGCAGAGATCCAGGCAGAGGGAGAAGCAGGCTCCATGAAGGGAACCTGACATGGGACTCAATTCCCAGGTCTCCAGGATCACACCATGGGGTGGAAGGCGGCGCTAAACCACTGAGCCACCCGGGCTGCCCCAAGAGTTTTGTTTTGTTTTGTTTTTTTAAATAAATTAATTTTTATTGGTGTTCAATTTACCAACATACAGAATAACAACCAGTGCTCATCCCGTCAAGTGCCCCCCTCAGTGCCCGTCACCCATTCACCCCCAACCCCCGCCCTCCTCCCCTTCCACCACCCCTAGTTCGTTTCCCCGAGTTAGGAGTCTTTTTCTATATTCCCTTTCACTGTTATTTATATTCCCCAAATGAATGAGAGCATATAATGTTTGTCCTTCTCCGATTGACTTACTTCACTCAGCATAATACCCTCCAGTTCCATCCACGTCGAAGCAAATGGTGGGTATTTGTCGTTTCTAATGGCTGAGGAATGTTCCATTGTATACATAGACCACATCTTCTTTATCCATTCATCTTTCGATGGACACCGAGGCTCCTTCCACAGTTTGGCTATTGTGGACATTGCTGCTAGAAACATTGGGGTGCAGGTGTCCCGGCGTTTCATTGCATCTGTATCTTTGGGGTAATCCCCAGCAGTGCAATTGCTGGGTCGTAGGGCAGGTCTACTTTTAACTCTTTGAGGAACCTCCACACAGCTTTCCAGAGTGGCTGCACCAGTTCACATTCCCACCCAACAGTGTAAGAGGGTTCCCTTTTCTCCGCATCCTCTCCGACATTTGTGGTTTCCTGCCTTGTTAATTTTCCCCATTCTCACTGGTGTGAGGTGGTATCTCATTGTGGTTTTCATTTGTATTTCCCAGATGGCCAGAGATGCAGAGCATTTTCTCATGTGCATGTTGGCCATGTCTATGTCTTCCTCTGTGAGATTTCTGTTCATGTGTTTTGCCCATTTCATGATTGGATTGTTTGTTTCTTTGGTGTTGAGTTTAATAATAAGTTCTTTATAGATCTTGGAAACTAGCCCTTTATCTGATACGTCATTTGCAAATATCCTCTCCCATTCTGTAGGTTGTCTTGGAGTTTTGTTGACTGTATCCTTTGCTGGGCAAAAGCTTCTTATCTTGATGAAGTCCCAATAGTTCATCTTTGCTTTTGTTTCTTTTGCCTTCGTGGATGTATCTTGCAAGAAGTTACTGTGGCCGAGTTCAAAAAGGGTGTTGCCTGTGTTCTCCTCTAGGAGTTTGATGGACTCTTGTCTCACATTTAGATCTTTCATCCATTTTGAGTTTATCTTTGTGTCTGGTGCAAGAGAGTGGTCCAGTTTCATTCTTCTGCATGTGGATGTCCAATTTTCCCAGCACCATTTATTGAAGAGACTGTCTTTCTTCCAGTGGATAGTCTTTCCTTCTTATCGAATATTAGTTGACCATAAAGTTCAGGGTCCACTTCTGGATTCTCTATTCTGTTCCATTGATCTATGTGTCCGTTTTTGTGCCAGTACCACACTGTCTTGATGACCACAGCTTTGTAGTACAATCTGAAATCTGGCATTGTGATGCCCCCAGATATGGTTTTCTTTTTTAAAATTCCCCTGGCTATTCGGGGTACTTTCTGATTCCACACAAATCTTAAAATAATTTGTTCTAACTCTCTGAAGAAAGTCCATGGTATTTATATATCCTATTTATGTACTCTAGAATGATTCACTTCTATAAAGGTTTGCTAGGACCTACAGGAGGACTATCCACATTAACAAATACTAAGCCTCTGCTACAAATAAAGCACTTAAGTACAGGTACCATCCAGGAACAGAAATGTGAGTAAAACTCTATAACCTCCAACGGTGTACAGTTTGCTGGAATTGATAAAAAAAAGTCTCTATGAAACAAACTAAACTACTTTTGTTTAGCAGATCACTAAGGAAAAAAAGGAGTTTCTGGGGATTAATGTAGATCAGTAAATTAACACAACTTTTTTTTCTTTTAGACATGTGATTTGTAACATAAGTTTCAGGTTGTTTTTCAGAGCCTGAAGTATAAAAATCTAAGCCATTCAATTTCAAATAAATCAAATTACATTCTTTAAAACACAGAGCTAACATGATAAAAACCTCTCTCTCAAGTGGCATGATTTTTAATGATAGGAACTCCACCTGAAATATGCAACTTTCCCAGCTGTTTCAATCCTTAATTGTGGGTGGTTTCTGTGTGGGTGCAAAAATAACGTGGTTAAAAAAAATGGAAAACAATAATTCAATTGTCCAACTGAGAGCCATTAAGAAGTAAAATATGCTTCCTCTACAGAGTTCAAAAGAAAATGTTATTTGTATAAACAATTTAGGCATTTAAAAATGTTCCACTTTAATAGAGGACTTCCTGATTTATATAACCACATTTAAGTGGGTTATAATGAGGGTTTATAATAAGTCATAGATTCTCTTTTGATTCAGCAAATGAGAAGGTAATCATTTCCTAGAATTTAGTAAAATCAAAGGTCTCTTTTTGAAGAGTTCAGTTGTAGTTAGTAATGATATTGTCTCTGGTTTGGAAATTTTGCCTAAGAAACACTCAAAACGAGTTTTATGGCTACACTCCACCTTCAAATATTAGTAATAATCAATACGGGTGAGTATTTAAAGCTCATCAAGTTCTAAAGAAAATCTTTCCAGAAGCATTTCATAATTTAATACTTTAAAAGTTGAATTTTATTAGTTTAAGTTGAAGAAAACAGGTTCTTTGTAAGCTAATAATCACTTATGGTCTTTTAAGCTCATTTCTTGGGTTTATAAATATACCAATTATTATTTTTAACCTGAAATACAGGTTATTACCTCAAAGTGTTTTTAAACTATATAGGAACCCCTTCAAAACACACAAAGCAAACCATTTGCCATGCCTCCCACCCCATATTCTTATTTATCACTTGCAAAACTAGATCTCATAGTACCTTTCCACTGGACCTAACAGATGCATTCTCAAAGTGGATGGATTTATTTGGCAAAAAATTAATGCATTTTCCCCACAGTACTTTCTTTAACAAGGAAAATGAAAAAAAATTTTTTTTCAACCACTCCTTTAAAAAATTTCTTCTACTTCACACCCTTTGAACGGGCAACAGTGGTCCTTCACAGGCTCCTATCTATATACCAAGGTGACTCAGGCTCACAGTTAAGTCACTTTACCACCAAGTCACACTTCTGAGAGGTAATCCAACAAAAAGTATTTGCAGCTGAGCAAAGTGCTGCTGGTTCAGGAAAACACAATAAAGCCCTGTGACTTGAAAAGTCACCATTTTAAATTTGTGTCCTATAGTCTCACCTTTTGCAATGTTCTCCTAAAGAAGGAACAGGAAAGAAACCAAAATGTAAAGTACACCACAGACAACAGAATATACAAAACTTGGTTCAGTTTAAGTTACCATTCATTAAACTGTACACATAAACTGTAGATATAATCTATCTAGATTTGCCTATAAAAGGGTTTTTTGGGGCAGTCTGGGTGGCTTAGTGGTTTAGCGCCGCCTTCAGCCCAGAGCGTGATCCTCGAGACCCAGGATCGAGTCCAACATCGGGCTCCCTGCATGGATCCTGCTTTTCCTTCTGTGTCTCTGCCTTTCTCTCTCTCTCTCTCTCTCTCATGAATGAATAAATAAAATCTTTAAAAAGAAAAAAGGTTTTCTGTTTTTTTTTTTGTTTTTTAAGTTGTAACAGGTCTTTATTTTAAAAACTATTAAGCACTAGCCATCGTTATTGCTGTCTGCATATCTGCACTGAAAACAATAAATACATGAACAGGAATATATTAGCTATGTCAGAAATATCTGTGCAATTATTATGAATATATTTGATCTGAATTACCTAATTGATGGCCCCTCATTTCTGCACTCAGAGCTGGGAGCCATAACCTTAGTCAACAAGTGGTTTTGTGTTGTCTGTCTTCACCACAGGAATTTTCTGTTTAGGTGTGTCTAAGGGAATGAAGTCCCCACCTAAAATATTTATTAGCAAACTGACTCTCCTTCTTGGTAAATGTTTAATCCTTGGTTCATGTTGTGTAAAACTTTCCTGAGAATTACCAAAGGCTATCATACAACACTGCTAACCAAGTTGTTTATGCACAATTGCAACTGGACTTTCCGATGGTTTCCAAGATTACACAGAATGAACAAGATTTGCCGCATTTTAATGACTAATATTTTTATTGGCACCAGCTCAGCTTAATAAGATCTGATTTTTAATCTAGACTTTTAAGACTTCGGTTAAAAGTGATTTCAAATTGTAGGCACCAAATACAGAAACAAAATAAGTTGCATGTCCCAATCTTGGTATGGATATGGATTTTGAAGTGATACACTAAGATTTACAGCCTTTTAGTATCCTATACTCTCAGATGCTAAATTAACCTAGCAAAACAACCTATCTCATAGGTAGATTCACAGTAATAACTGTGAGCTTCTATTGTTTGAATGAGCCAGTGTAAACAGGGGTTTTAAAAGGGCACTATTTCATTTTCTGTAGAGATAGCCTTTTATCTCCTACTAGTAAGGTTTTAAGGCTCAGCACATGACTTTGGAAGTCATCACTTCCCATGCATGTACATGTGTACATGCACCAGAACTGATGCAGTGAGCACTGATTTTTTTTGCATTTACATACATATTACTTACTGTGTAAATATAGTTAAGCGATGGTACATTCAAATGTTACCCATATAATTATTAAAGGAGGATTGAATCTTATAAGCAGTTTGTAATCAATCTGTACCCTCCCTCACCAATTTCTAAGCTCTAAGTGTCCAGCTACTGAACTCCTGACTTACTCCTAACCAAAGATCTTTACTCAGTTCAAAAACTAAAGAAATATAAGTAGGTAATTAGAGCAGCTGTGAGAAGTTAATTTGGATGGATTCAATAGGCTGCTTCCCACTAGGCTAGCACTACAATTGACAGATAAAATGGAGCTGTGGAAAGTTCGCATGCAGTTCATTTATCCCTGTAAGAAGGGAGGAGAAAAGACCTCTTGCTGCTTTTGAATGGAAAGGAAGGTGCTAAAGGGAAAGCACAAGAATGCTGTCCTGTTTGGGACTTCAATTCTGGAAACAACTGACCTGTTCTCTGAGCCAGAGAAATTCCACACTGGATCACAGGCAACTAATTATATTTTGCTTCCTTCCAAGTCAGCAATGTTTCACTAGCGCTAAAACAAACAAACAAACAAAAAAACCCCAAATGCACAAGTCCAAAAGGATGGGAGAAGAAGGGGACAGATGAAGAGTAGGACTGATTTACAGGCCAGTCACATGCCTACCCACCTATAAAACAATCAGAACAGCTTCCACAAATTAGGTAATTTACTGATATGGAAACAGAATCTTTTCCTTACATTGCTCAAAATCTGTTTTTCACCCTATTCCACCATAAGCACATTAAAAGTAGACATCTTACTCATCTTCCTACCACCTCCCTACTCATTCCTACCACAGCTCACATACAAAAAGACAGCAAATGTCTTGATTTTACACATTATTTTTCATTGACATTACTTGCTTATAAAAGATGAGTTTTTGTATGTCATCATTTCTAATGGTTCCATCATTGGTAAGTCTCAAAACCACTCTGGCTGAGAATGTTGCGGCTGTTACTCAATGCTAAGAGCCACAGCTGTCCCTACTTCATTCCTCTGGTTAAATCAGAGGAATAAAGAGGCTGAAACTGGGGCTTCCACAAGCTATTTTAAACAAAGTTGGAACTACGTATCTTCCCATGTAGAATTAAAACTGATGATAAAAATAAATAAGACTGATGAAGGAGGGTAAGGATAGTTCCTTGCACATGCACTCCAGCCCTACACAACAGTCTCAGGAATATATTCCTAGGTCACTATCCTTGCAACAGCAGCTTGCAATGTACTCATAATTCTTCCATGTTAGAAATGGTTATAGTCTTCTCTATGTTATATTTTTAAATGTTTAGAATGCACTTGAGGACTCAGTAAAAGGATAAAAATTGTCGGATGGTGAGGATATAGGAGCATACCTATTTTTTACTTTTTTTTCAGAAATAATATTTTAGACTACTTTTTGCTCTAGGTTAGGTTCCAAATAAAGTATTAATGTTTAAATCAGATTCCCAGTAATAGGAGATACATAAGTCTCCTGATCTAAAAGCATCAAGGACCATTACATCTACACTTACATAGCATTCATCTTTTGCTCCTCTTTGATCTAACTCCTTGAAGCCCTCAAAGCACCAGAATTTAATCTAGTATTCATTGTCTACAATAAACCACCTCCTGATCAAGTCACAGCTTTCAAATCTAATCTACAAGAGCCACAACAGCATCCATTTAAACCACAGTGGAAAGAAACTAGGGACCAATGCTGAAGATCGAATTCACCACAACCTGGGGAAATCACCTAACATCTGCCTGAAAGGCTGCAGAGCGTAAATTTAAAAACCCTGCCTCTTCAGTTACATGTGACTTCAAGAAAGGTATTTTAAGTAAGTTTAAAGGAGATTAAGAGAAATACGCAGAAATATGTTTATTATACTTTTTAACAAGATCAACTAGAATCTGGGGCACCTGGGTGGCTCAGTGGTTGAGCATCTGCCTTTGGCTCAGGCTCGTGATCAGGGTGTCCTCTGATCAAGTCCTGAATCAAGCTCCCTGCAGGGAGTCTGCTTCTCCCTCTGCCTGTGTCTCTGCCTCTCTCTGGAGAGATTCTCAACTAGAATCAACCTGAATGTTCCATGGATTTTATTTCTTTAGTTTATGTATTTACACTGATGAAACATTTTAAAGTTATGAAATTATTAAAAAATCCAAAGTATTTGCCACAATCCTCTTTAAAAGAAAACAAATTATATATATTTTTATTAAATATACATACAAATATACATTACAAATTATATACATATATAATGATTAGAAAAATAAACACATAAGTGAAAAAATTAAAATTTATAAGAAAACTATGTCATTTATTCAACAATTTAACTGAGGGTCTATCATGAGTCAGGCCCTAGGTTAGGTGCTAAAGCTAAAGTGGTTTTTAAAAAGAAAAGATAGGGGCACCTAGGTGGCTCAGTGGTTGAGCATCTGCCTTTGGCTCAGGTCGTGATCCCAGGGTCCTGGGATCAAGTCCCATATTGGGCTCAACCTGCTTCTCCCTCTGCCTATGTCTCTGCCTCTCTCTCTCTCTCTCTCTGTGTCTCTCATGAATAAATAAATAAAAATATTTTTTTAAAAAAGAAAGACAAGACAGGGATGCCTGAGTAGCTCAGTTGGTTAAGTGACTGACTCTTCCTTTAGGTTCAGGTCATGATCACAGGGTCCTGGGATTAAGCCCTACAACAGACTCTCTGCTGAGCAGGGAGCCTGCTTCCCCCTCTCTTTCTGCCTGCCTCTCTGCCTAGTTGTGCGGTCTCTCCCTCTGTGTCAAATAAATAAATAAAATCTTAAAAAAAAAAAAAAAGATTCTCTTCTCCCTCTCCTGCCCTCCCCCACTCTATTGCAATCTCTCTAAAAAAAATTTTTTTTTTAAGATTTTATTGACTCATGAGAGACACAGAGAGAGAGGCAGAGACACAGGCTGAGGGAGAAGCAGGCTCCATGCAGGGAACCCGACGTGGGACTCAATCCCAGATCTCCAGGATCACACCCTGGGCTGCAGACAGTGCTAATCCGCTGCACCACTGGGGCTGCCCTCTAAAACAAAATTTAAAAATAAAATTCAAAAAATCTGGCCTCTGCCTTCTTGGAGTTATGATTACAATTACATTACTAAGTAAAAATAAATGCTATTATATAAGTAGTTTTATTTTTTCTATATAATAATGCTTATATATTAGTATTTTAGTAATATAATCAAAGCTTTTTTGCCAGGTATGTGTTTCAAAGTCTAGGTTGGGGACTAGACATTTATGACACAAATGTCAAGAAGTGGCACACAAAGGTGACAACTATTGTTCCAAGTGCCAGTGGTGTGTGATCACTGAAGGTGCCCTTTCTCATTCACCCTGTAAAAAGAAAAAAGTAATGCTGTTGAGGCCCATGTGGCAGTCCTCATCCTACATGGCTCAGCTACTTTTCATCACAACACTGAGGTGGAGGAGTCATTTTTGATTTCAATAGACCAGCTACCTCTACCTCCCCTGAGTAACTAACACTCCTAAAGGAGCAACCAATAAAGTGACCACCTGGTACATGGCCTCTGAAAGACTGCCACCTTGGCCATACTGATATATGCATAATGCAAATCCCATATGCAAGGAGAGCTTGTCTAAGAACTCTGAATTCTACCAGTTATTTATCCAGAAGGAACTTTTGTCAATGTGAGCAAGCTAAAGCCAGACAATGAATCAGTCAGCTTATTTCCTCCTGAGAGCCGTTTTTGGTGGGGATAACACTGCCCTTTCCTTTCACAGCTAGGTTTGGGCTTGCTACTTAGGTTTTCAAAAATAAACCATACTGTTTAGGAATACATATATAACTGATAAAACCATATAAGAAAAAGAAATGTGATTGTGGAGGGACCTGTCTAGGATTACAAGTCCTTACTACTCAAAGTGTGGTCCATGGACCAGGAGTGTCATATCTCCTTCAAGTCTGTCTGAAATGCAGAATCACACACTCCACCTGAGACCTTCTGTATCAGAATCTGCATTTCATAAGATCTCCAGCTGTTTCATATACACATTAAACTTTGAGGGTCATTGTTCTTTTATTTTAAAAGATTTTATTTATTTATTCATGAGAGACACACAGAGAGGCAGAGACATAGGCAGAGGGAGAAGCAGCCTCCATGCAGGGAGCCTGATGCAGGACTCACCCCAGGACCCCAGGATCACAACCTGAGCCGAAGGCAGGACACAACCACTCAGCCATCCAGGGGCCCAAGGGTCACTCTTTTAAAGACTTGTAATATTCTATTTTTATATCTGGAAGAGGAGCACACTTAGTATTATCCTCACGAATGTACATATTCTTTAGTCTTTGATTATGTGACATGTTGCTAACTCAGTCTACAAATGGACCCACTGTCAAAAACCTATTAATAGTGATTGTTAAAATGTAACCTTCAAACAGTAAAAATTCAGATACAGATAAAACTCCAGGGATCACATAACCTGACTTCTTCATTTTATGGGAAATAAAACCGTCTGAATCAGGAGGGTCAATTTTTCCCTTATAAACAAATACTCATGTTAAGAGAGAAATCAGTATTAAATTTTTTTAAATTAAAATAATTCTTAAAACCAGTACCTTGTATTTAATAGTAGATGCCCAATATATCTTTGAAAGAATGATTCACTTTGAGGCAGAGACAAAGATTGTTGTCTACCTCTTCTCAAAGGGCTGAGCTAAATTATAGGATGATTAATAAATAATTTCCTATGGAAAAAAAAACAAGTTCGATTTTTAGACAATTTATAATACTGTCCTCTACAATAACCAAAAATTGCCCTTAAACTTTATCAAATCAGAATATTTTACATGTTTAGCATTTAGGTATATGAATCTGTTTGGTTTCTCTTTTTTTTAACTTTTTTTATTTTTATTTTTTAAAGATTTCATTTATTTATTTATTCATGAGAGACACAGAGAGACAGGCAGAGATATAGGCAGAGGGAGAAGCAGGCTCCATGCAGGGAGCCCAATGTGAGGACTCGATCCCAGCATTTCAGGATTATGCCCTGGTCGGAAGGCAGACACTCAACCACTGAGCCACCCAGGCGTCCCAGAATCTGTTAGATTTCAAAGAAATCAGTATCTGAAGTAGGACTTTTAAAATTATTTAGAATATTAAAGAACAACAGTACTCACCAATACTAATTTCATCATCTGTTTCAGCATCACCAATACATTCAAATTGGAAATCTTGCAGTGACTGGGAAAATTTCTGTACGGCCATAGACAGATCTGTAATTAAAAAGTCAAAACAAACAAACAAACAAACAAACAAACAAACCATAAGTTGAAGGTATCATGGAATACAAGAGCTTCCATACATGTTATTGTCTGACTTCAGTTTTAATATTATATTTACCATATTTTATATGGTAATATACCATATATTTTAAAATACTAGCTTGACAAATTTAAGCAGATTTTAAGAGACTGCTAAAGAAATATTTTAGGAATTGGATCTGCTCTGCCCACAGGGAATTTGCCTCTTATTTTTGGTGTTAGTAGTGTACTATCTGAAGCCAATTCCCAAATCCTTTATCAAAGAACTACCATTCACTCCCTATAAATGGAGCATTTATTTACAAAAAAAAAAAAAAAAAAAGAACAAACGAACAAAAGAAAGCCAGCCAGCCACTAAGTTTGCCAGTGGAGCAGGGAGAAAGGGAGGAGAAAGCAGCCAATGTTTGATAAGGAAGAGTCACCAATGTACAGACTACAGAGCAGGTGAGGAATGTGTTTTGATCCCCTAATGTGAAAGGCCACCTAAAAGGGTGTTTACAAATAACCTTGTGATTTATAGGGGACCTCAAGCTAAATATATTCTTCAGTCTGAAAAAAGTCCAGAGTATGACTAAATCCAGAAGAATTCTTTATTCCTGGAGAGAATACAGAAAAACCCATAATATAATGAGAAGTAAAGCCCAGGGATGCATCCTAACAGAGTGATTAAGAATGTACTCTGGAGCCAGTCTGCCTAGGTGGAAACCCAAGTCCCACCAAGTACTTGCTACCTGACCTTGGGCAAATTATTTAACTCCTCTGGGCCATTGTTTCCTCATCAGTGAAAGGAGAATAACAATTGCATAACCACCTCACACCAGTTGCTTTAAGGATTGAGTAAATTAATATTTGAAAAGAGTTTGGAACCAAGCCTGGCACCTAGTAAACACTGTATAAGTTTTTTAAGGAAAATTATAAATCAGTCTGACGGTGCAGCATAATAGAGGCTTTAAAGAACCCACCTCTCATAACTACTCTGATCATCCACACCAACCTTTCCACAGAAATCTGTGCCAGTAGGAAAACATAGTTTTCTGGAATTCACCCTATTACTTCATTTAGTGGTGTCTCCCAGGGGTTCAAGTCCAATACCTGAACTCTTATATTTAATTCAGGCAATAGAACCTAACAGAAGACTTTCTCCTTAATCAAAGGTTATCCAGGCTCTGAACCTTTATCTTGACTAGGCCTCTACTTTGGCTCCAGTCGTCACTGGCTCTACAAAATCCAGTTTTAGCAAGAATCTTGCCAAGTCAGCTTAGAGAGAATTCCCCACTCTGAACATGGGATCAAAATCTTCATCCTCTACTTTTTTCCTTGGCCTGCCTTCACCAAGAATCCCCCTTCCTTTGGTGTCTCCTACCAGTAATTTTTCATACCAATCCAGTATCCCCTAACACAATCCCAAGCCTGCTCCTTAGATATAAATCACTACTTGTACTTTTTAATTCAGAGTCGAGTATGATCTCTCTCCCCTATTGTGATAATCTTGACACCTTTGGCAATCTTGAATAAAGTACTCCTTAACATTTAACTAGTGTATTGCTTCTCGGCCTTTTGGCTAAGATCAAGTGTAACATTTTAACTGGTATCAGAATAATTTTCTCTTTACGAGAACAGTTGAGGTCCTATGCCTAGACACAGAACCTACTGTGGTAACCTACCATTCAGGAAACCCCAGCACTCATCCAAAAAAGTAAGTACTCAAGAATGAATAGGTCTTCAAACATTAAGGTCACTTTTTTGTGTCGCTGTGACCCAAAGAACTCACCAATACCCTGAACAAAGACAATTCTGAAGATGACAGGCCTCAAGCTTCAGACAGACTTAAAAAAAAAAAAATCAAATTACACACACAAGACAGATTTTTTTGAAAAAAGAAATTATTCTCTGGAAAGATGATGCTACTCATAGATTATACCTTTTCCCACAAGATGGCTAAAACTTTTGTCCAGCTGCACATTCTACTTGAGAAGTACTTTCAATTTACTTTCTATCACCTTAAGAATGGCTCTGCATTGGGCTTTCAGAAAGATAAAGAGAGGCTTCTTAATGAATTATTAGTCAATGAGAAAACAAAGGCTACATTAGAACTAGACTTCACCAATTACCTTTGAGCTCTTAGACAATCATCCATCCTTCCCCCAAACTATTTTTCTTATCTTTACAACAGAGAATTAACATTGATCTCACAGGTTGTTCTAAGGACTAAACGAAGTATGTGCCTGGTACATACTAGGCAATTCAATAAATGGTGTCAATTATTATCATTCAAGTCCAACTCATAAAGGTGGGAAAGTTAACTGGCCTTCCAGAGAGAAGGACACTGTACCAAAGTGTGCATTTACCTGACAGTGCACAGCTCTGCTAAGGGCAGAGAAATCATGACACCTATTCAAATGTTATGAGAAGAAAAAGAAATTAGACTCTTGGGACAATTTTAAGCCAAGCTGTTTATGGCTACTTTCCCTGAGATGGAAATTAATGTCCCTTTGTTTTTCTATGTATTATATAAATGTTTACGGTAAAATGGATTTGAAATCAGTGATGCAATTCCTACAGAAGTTGAGATAGGGAATAGTGTATATGGATGAATCAACGTGCTTAAGAATTCTGTAAGAGGGGCAGCCCAGGTGGCTCAGCAGTTTAGTGCCGCTTTCAGCCCAGGGTGTGATCCTGGAGACCAGGGATCGAGTCCCACATCGGGCTCCCTGCATGGAGCCTGCTTCTCCCTCTGCCTGTGCCTCTGCTTCTCTCTCTGTGTCTCTCACGAATAAATAAATAAAATCTTAAAGAAAAAAAAAGGTAAGCTGTTTTTTCCTTTTGCAGACATCACAGTGGTTGCACTATAACAAATTCCTGTTCCCAAACAAGACCACAGAAGCCCACTTTATAAGCTATTCTTGTCAAGATAGCCAAGTAATTGAGAATGTGAGTTCTAGTGGCAGAGTACCTGGGTTAACTTCTGGCCTCTACCAATCAGTAACACGACTGTGGGCAAGTTCCTTAACTTCTCTGTACCTCAGGATCATCATCTGTTAAGTGGAACAGAACCTGTCTCTCAGTGTTACTCTGAGAAGTAAATGAATTAAATATAAACGAAGATCTTAAAACAGTGTTCTGGCACACAGCTTAAAACGTGTTGGCTATTTCCATTTTAACCATCTTAGAAAAGAAAAAAAAAATCAGGAATGAAGGTGGCAGCTGTTAGACCTTAGATAACCTTGGAAAATGCCCAAGAAAACCATCTGTTGATGGCAGTTTCAAGTTCTCTCTCTTGGTGTAGTGCAATCAGGCCATGACAAGACAACCTGATTATTCAGTATTTCTGTGTAAGAGAAAAGTGTCTATTTCAACCCTGGAATGAACAATGTAGGAATGATCTCTCCCTGGTCCTTTCAGAAGCATAAGGAGACAGGATTACAATTTAAAAACTTGGTTCTCAAGTAATTCAGATGACAATTCCAAAACTAAAGAGACATTGGCAATATGACTTATTTTTAACTTCAAGTGTCTGGGTTCTTGACTTTCCTTTTATTTGTTCTCATTTTCTAAAAACGAAAGTAATTTGGTCAAAATATCAGGTCAAAAATATTATCAAGGTAAAAAACTTAGGATTTTTCTGCCAGTAATATTGATCAATCTTCAAAATGAGGAATCCGTTCACTCTCTTTATCTGGGCTCCATCTCCCTCTGAACTAGAAAGCACAACACCTTCAACTGACTTGAAACCACATGAAACACACTATTTCCTAATTGTCTAAAGTTTCTCAACGATGGCCAGATGCATGGTACCGAAATACTGGTTCTAAAATCTTTAAATAAAACTGATTCACATCTGATTATATAGAATTTAAAACCTAATTTTTAAAATTCTATTGTTGAATTTTAAAGTATCAAAATGTGTAATGAAAAAAAAATGTGTAATGATAAATATCTACATTTTCTCTTACATACAAAAAGAAAGGTCAAGAATATAAAACACAGCAAGCGGAGAGTTCTAGTTTAGGCAAAGCTGTCTCTTTCTCCCTACTTCTACCCAACTATTAGATCAGAGTCACCTGGCCACATTCTAAGGTGAAGGCAGAGGAATAACATTTACTAGCAAGCGAGGTTGTACACAGTAAAGATGGCACAAATATCACCTGTACCACATCTTTTCCTTTTTTTTTTTTTTTTTTGCCTAACCTGCAAGTTAAGCAAGGATATCTTCTCATATATTCACATTAAGTTGAAAGAAATTACACTGGACTTTAATTAGTCAGCAATGTTTTTACATCAAAGAGTTAACCTGTAGCACCCATGATTAGATGATCCTAATGAAACACTAAAACTTCATTTCATTAGAGAAGTAAAACATGCTTAGTAAATAATTGTAATTCTTCTTATACATTAAGAGCTACCTTTTACCTTAGGAGTGACAATGGAATTATTTTTATAATGTTAGGTATGGAAATGAGCTATATTTATGTCAGAGCAAGTACAACTAGACAGTCCACTGGCACAAGAAACCCACTTGCTCTGAGATTAAAGACTCACAGGAGCAATATACCCAGATATATATGCTGTATAATTATCTTCACACTACCACGCAGAAGCCAGAGAGTACAAAGCAATGGAAATACAAAAGTAAAAAAAAAAAAAAAAAATATATATATATATATATATATATATATATATATAATCTCCTTGCCTTCAAAAGGGCACAGTCCAGTAGGAGCATCAGACATGTAAATAAATCCTATCATAGGCCAATTGATAAAGTCTCCTGCAGAGGTTAATAACGCCATCCCTCAGGTAGTATTTACTATGTGCCCAATACTTTTCTAAACACTTAACATAAATTAAACCATTAATTCTTACAACAGCCACACAAAGCAGGTATCATCACTCCCATTTTACAGATGGGAGAAACCAAGCACAGGTAAGTTAAGTGACGTTCCCAAGTTCATACAAGCTAGTAAATAACAGAGCCAGATTTTCAACCCAGGGAGCCTAGCTCCAGAATCCCCACTTCATCACACTGCCATACTGTTCTGCACATAAAGGTAGCAAATAAGAAGGCACAATCAATACTGCTTGAGTGCATGGGGGAAGGCTTCTCAGAATAATCAATGAAAACAGAGACTTAAGAGACGCAACAATATACCAAGAATGATCAAGGTAACAAAATGTACAGAATCTTCCAAAAGGCATTTTCTACCTATATATCCAACCTCACCTATCAAGACTCACACCAAGCTGGCGTACTGGTTATTACTAGAAACAAACATCCAGTCTCTTTGCCTCTTTTTATGTTGTTATTCCTATTTCTAGAGATAATACTCTTCTCCATGGTCTCTTTCAATATATCTCTCAAGCCCCCATTTCCTCCAAAAAGCCCTTCCTGATCCCTTCCAATTTGGTATTATCTCCTCTTTTACACTTTCCACTATATGTTGTGACTCACTTACTGTGCTTTCTCTATTTTACCTTTACTCTGTTATCCATAAACCTAGTCTATCAATTCTATTTTATTTTATTTCTTTAATATTTTATTTATTTATTTACAAGAGACACAGAGAGAGAGAGGCAGAGACATGAGCAGAGGGAGAAGCAGGCTCATTGCAGGGAGCCCGATGTGGGACTCTATCCCGAGACTCCAGGATCACGCCCTGAGCTGAAGGCAGATGCTCAACCGTTGAGCCACCCAGGTGCCCCAATCCACCCTATTTTAAATAGTGTAATAAAGCTAGGAAGTTTTACCACCTGTGAATACCATACAAGTATCCAGCACCATATTTTATATACAAGAGCTCAATTTTTGAAAGCATAAATTTCTGTAAGGCAAGTAAATACTCCAACTTTCCAGATACCTTTCATCTTCTCTTCTTCCCACTCCTGTAATCCCCTAATGTGGATTTTTCAACCACTGGTAAAACATGAGTTGTCAATTCTCCAAAAAAAACAATAAATAATAAAATGTTTTACTAATTACAAGCAAGAAGCTTCAATATACAATCACAATAGTGATAGCAATAGTGTTGATGTTTTACTATTTCAAAGTTCTTACATATTTTTCCCCATCTTCACACAAAGCTATGAGGGCTGATGCTCTGAAAATTTAAGTAATAACTTAATTTTCCCAAAGTCCAAGAGGTAAACACCCTTCTGGATAGGTCTTCTCCCCAAATTTGAAGTTCCTTCTGCTGCATCCATAGCTAATCCCCAATGACTAACAAGCATTATAATTAGGGAGGGGTATGCCTTTAACAACATCTCACTAATCCCTTACCAGCTATATAAATTCTAAGATAGTAAGTCCCCATGTATTGAACTATTTATTAGGGCTAGCTAGGCTTATTAGCATGGAATAACCTACATTAGATGGTCCTTATGAGGGCAGCCTGGGTGGCTCAGCGGTTTAGCGCCACCTTCAGTCCAGGGCCTGATCCTGGACACCTGGGATCAAGTCCCATGTCAGGCTCCCTGCATGGAGCCTGCTTCTCCCTCTGCCTGTGTCTCTGCCTCTCTCTCTCTCTCTCTCTCTCTCTCTCTCTCTCTCTTTCATGAATAAATAAATGAAATCTTTTTTTTTTAAAGATGGTCATTATGAAACACCATGTAGAAGCCAAAGGAAATGCACATATTTTTATACATTCTAATGCTATGAAGTAACTCGATAATATTCTAGAAGCTTCTTGACAGTAGGTATCTATTCTTCATCTCATAGTGCCCTTAGTGCCCAATAGATAGCAGACATAAATAAGACCAGAGGGACCAGAAAGACAGAAATGTACACCAATGCATTAATATAAGAATTCACTGTACAGATGCCTGGTTGGTTCTATTGGTTAAACATCAGATTCTTGATTTCAGCTCACGTCATGATCTTAGTTCAAATCATGATCTCAGGGTTGTAGGGTTGTGAGATTAAGCCCCGCATTGGACTCCACACTGGACGAGGGGCCTGCTTAAAATTCTCTCTTCTTCTCCCTCTCCTCTTGCCCCCATCCCTTCCTCCATTCTTGAAAAAAAAAAAAAAAGATAGAAGAATCCACTATAGATCTATTACTAAAAAGCTTGTGGTACTGGGAACACACAAGGATAACTGGAAGCATCAATTTACGAAAAATCATACTGAACATTATACAGCAGAATGTGTCAAAGTATTATCAAATAAGCCTGGGTTTTTAACAACGGTGTTATGTTTTTAGCGTTCTCTCAGAGAACTACAAATGTCAGACTGCTAGATGGAAAAAAGTCAGAGTAAAAGAACACTAAGTATGGGAAAGTATTATAAAAACACAAGAAGTTAAAAAAAAAAAAACACAAGAAGTTGTTAATAAAAATCACTTCTATGGCCCTTATTTGAAAAAGTTTTAAAATGCCCACTTTGTTATTTTCCGGTTTACATTAATGGGTAGAAAATGCTGGTTGTCCAATATTAACAATTAGAGAAAATTCTTCATACAGAGGCCCAGGACAAAGCTTAGTGCTAATAATTGCTCGATAAACGTATGTTGAGCTAAAGTGAAATTGAGTGACTTGCAGTAATGGGATCAAGGGTCTTTCCTTGTAGGCCTTGAGAAATGCTGCCAAGTAGCAGTAGCCATGTTCACAGGCGGTCACTGGAAGCAAAAATCACCAAAGGGCAATGGGACACTGATGCTGTTCTTCATCCCTCTGGAAATGCAAAAAGAACAGACTACTCCAGGCCACTAAATTAACTTGCTATGTTTGAGGATGCAACAACATTGTTTTGGCACTGTGAAGTTTGGCACTGTAAAGCTGGCCTTTAGATGGCCCATTCATCTCTATACCAGATGTGTATTCAGGGTATTACTTCTGCATCCTATTTTTGATACATGTACTCTTGTGGCAGGCAGTGTAAGTCAAAACATCTGTTTTCAGCAATAAACTAGTCTTATGTGATAAATAATAATAATAATAAAGTCTTATGTGATGAATGTGCTCAGATCTGGGGAGAAGTCCTTCATCAGAATCAATCATCCTTTCATGTCATGAATTAAGTGTGTACAGAGTCTAACAGACATGGTCGCCAACCCAACGACCTCCACCTACTACAATATGTCTTATAGCAAGCACTTAGCCTCTCTGAATCTCAGGTTCCACATGTACAAAAAAAAAAGATACTAAACCCTTGCAAGACTGTCATGAATATTACATGAAACTGGCTTAGCACAGCGTCTGGTACAGAACAGGACAAACTTGAAATACTGGTTCTCAACAAATGCTAACTATTAAACCACTATTAAGATGGCAAATGCAGAATATGAAATATTTTCATTAAAAGCACAACATATTTACTCTGTGAACTAAACTACTATCTTCAGGACAGCTTCACTGAAAATAAATAATGGTGCTAGCCTCTAAAACCAAACAGTTTGTAACCCCATAAATGATATGTGTCTGGCAAGTAGTTCTCAAAGTTTCCAACCTAAAAATAAACAGGAACCAACAGTTGGGAAAATTTTATCCACAGTTTCAATAAAGCTACAAATTCCATAAAAATTAAAAAATGAAAACCCACAAACACTTCACTGCTGCTAGAACTGAAGTTAAAAATAGAAAGTTCAAAGGATGAAGTAAACTATCCATTTTTCTACCCTGGGGAAAAAGGCTTGAAGAAGGAAGAGTAAGGAGACAATGGCGCCCTGCAGTCTCAGGACTCTTCCTCGGTGAGCACTCCTTTCCTGCCTCGGAGTTTCCTCCTCCTCCCTCCCAATCTTTCCTTCAGGAGGGTTTGTCTTTTTACCTCAATACTTGTTATCTTTTAGAAAGTGCTGTATATTTACATACAAGCAACTCCTACATGATGATATTAAGTCTGAATGCTGGACTTGCAAGCAAAACTGAATAAAATATCCCTCTTGCCTTTTTTGATTTAAGTAAGAAACCCTGAATTACCCAACATAGAGAACCTTGGAGCTTTCCTAAGCTTCCCAGCAACACAGGGCGGGCTGGCACATCTTCCTGGGCTTCCTGGTCTACTTTCCCACCCGTGACCTCTCCCTAGTCCAACCACTCATTTCCCACTACTTGCCAGGCATCTACAACTTACAGTCTTATCAACAGACGCAGTAATATGAAGTATTTTATTGTTCTACCCTCACTTTCAAGCCCACTTTTCTTTTGACTACCTGAAGTATCTATCTGCCCAAGGTAATGACTCAGGAAGAGTATCTGGTGTTACCTTACCTTTCATATCACCATAGCAACCTGTTACTAACTCTTAAAACTTCCTTTTTCAATCAGCCCCTTCTTGGTATCATATACTAAACACATTTGTGGTTAAATTATCTTTGAACTAGTTAAATTTCCTTCTTAAAGCACTACACTAAGTTGCTGTCTACTACACAAGTCAAGCGTATCATCTTTCCTTTTCAAGCCATCTTTTTCCTCAAACTTCTTTGCATCCTCCATACACCTGCTGAACAAACAACTCTAAACTTGCACTCTCTCAACATTGATGAAGTCATTCCCCATGTTGAAAACACCCCTTTGCTTTCTGTTAGGACCTTCAAATATCTTCAATAAAGAAGTACTCACAGCTGCACTGTGAAGCTTCATCATACCTCCAAAGAGCAGCTGGCTATACTTGATGCAGCACGTAGCTTCCCAGAGACCTTCTGAAGCACCTTTAATACCTGCGCCTATAGATTAATCTAAAAGCCACCCTAAATAATCCAACCGGAGCAACACATCTGCTCTCTTACAGATACCAAATACTGACATACCTGACAGTAGTATGTTAAGAGTTCACAAACCCATGGATAATTTTAGTGAATCTAACTGGTGCTACAACTTTTATTAGAAAATTGGGGAGATGCAAGTTCAATAGTTTTATCTTGTTTCACATTTTTTTAAAAAGCACATATTGTGAGTAAAGCAAGAGTCATATGACTTGACTTATATCTTCTTACTTCCATCAAACCAACCAGTTTCGACCATGTCCTCAGACTGATACTGTACTGTGCTTCCTCTAACAGAAAATTTTGAGAAGTGCTACATTAGGGCAATACACCTCTACTGACATACCCTACCATTTTTCATTCTATTATTACACATATTTGTGTCTAAGTGTCTAAGGCCCATAACCCTCACCAAAGAGTAAGCCCATGGAGGGTAGTGTTTATTGCATCCAGTAGAGGGTCTTGAAAATAGGAAGCTTGTCATAAACTAATAGAATGCGAGAAATCAGAGTATTTATGGAAAAGCAAACTAAGGCTTTTCCAGTACTGGTGAAAATCAATTCCAGATAAGAACTGACTTAGTCACAGACTTGCCTCTAGCTATAAAAGGGACTAAGAGGAATTGAGAAAACCCAGAGTCCCAGCAAAACAACATACCTAATTATCTGGACATCAAATCAATTACATGAGGTCTGAGGAGCCACAGAGCTAGAAGTTTCTTTCATTTAAGATCTTTTGCAAGCTGGGCAAAAAGCAAAGCAGTGGAAGCTGACAAAAGCAGTCCAGATATTTTAGGTATTTTTTTTTAAATTTTTTTATTATTATTTATTTATGATAGTCATACAGAGAGAGAGAGAGAGAGAGAGGCAGAGACACAGGCAGAGGAGAAGCAGGCTCCATGCACTGGGAGCCTGACGTGGGATTTGATCCCGGGTCTCCAGGATCGCGCCCTGGGCCAAAGGCAGGCACCAAACCGCTGCGCCACCCAGGGATCCCCGATATTTTAGGTATTAATCTAAAATTTCACCATTGCCTTAGAAGAAATCCAACTCTAATCAAGTATGATGAGAAGAACATTCAGTCAAAAAAAAAAAAAATTAGGAGTTCCACAAACTTAAATCATTAGAGAGAAAGCTAGTGCAGACATTTTCCTGTATCATCTTCTAATACAAAGAAGTCCAATTAAAAAAATCAATACCAAGGATTCTGATGTTGGGAAATCCACTAGTTAAACACTCAGTCTTTTTTGTTTTGTGGAGAGGTGTGAACTTAAGCTCTTCAAGTTTCAATTTACCTATCAGTAAAATGAGGATAATGAAATACCCACTTCATATGATTGTTATAATAACCAAATGAAATTATGCATGTAAAGGGCTTGGCATAGCACACAGTATGAGCTTGATAATAGTAGTTATAATTATGATAGGTAATTTTTCAGGAGGAAACCACCGACTAGACTAACACATTACACTTGGCTCTTGATTACTAAATCTACCTTAAGCTCACCTCACAGGATTTCAGATAACTCACTATTATATGATGGCAGCAAATTTAATGTAGCCAAAGTATCTGCCAACCAAGGAAACACTAATTTGACGACAACAAATCACATTATAATCACGTTATAATCAAATTGTCTCTATCCCAAAAGATGAATTTACCATTTACTTACGTGCATTTTTCCCCTCAGCCACTTTGCACCATATACATCAATAAAAGCTATAAGAACACTCATATTCCCTCAATGACAGATGACTAAAACGTCAAAGTATTGTCTCAGTGGTTAACAGATTTCTGCACATTCCAGCATTCCTTGAAACATTCCTAGACTGAATAATGAAATCTGTTTAACCAAGCAAAGAAATAAGCAAATGTACATGAACCTTCTAAAAATTTTTAAGCACAATTCAAAAAGAGTAACAAGTTAGAATGTGTGCATAGCTTAAATCAGTAGCTAACTATGTTTGTGACAGCACATTTGGGTTTTTCAGTACTGTATTTTTTACTGATTTTCTTTGGCCAAACAAAAGTGTACAGTATCATGTAATATCATGGCTATCCATAAACAACATGGTTATTGGAAGAGATTCTTTTCATATAGCTACATGACTAATATCCTCTTACATATTGGAAGTATTTGATTATGAATAGTAATTGAAAGGCAAATACACCAGCCTCAGTCTTAGACTACATGTGGAAGTATGCTGGCATGATGCTTTGCTCCTCCAAAAACAAACAGAAAAGAACAACTCTGTAAAAGAGGGTGGAGTTTGGCCTGCCACAGAATGAAAGACACAAAGATCATTATTCTCTGTGCACATAATGTTTTTGTAAGTTGCTTTCAAAACACTTGTTATCCTACACGTTTACAGACCATTTTTCGGCTGTCCTACCCCATTTTGAAACACCAGAGCAGTTTTTTTTTTTCAGACTATTTCAAGAAAACTACATTTTACATCGTAGATCCCACGATGCACCTTTACAACTGCTGGTGTACTGTGTATTCACATGGTATGGTCATCTTAAAAAATGCCTAAGTGGCTTTGAAGAACATATACACCATATTTAAACTACTGTTCTATTTTCATGTGATTGATTACACTCATCAGAAAGGATAAAGATGAATCTCAAATCTTTTATTTCAAAAGAAAACTCATTCACATAAATGCCATGCTGTTTGAATTGCCAACATGCATACACATAATGAGCCACATGGTTAGCAACTGCCTGGTGTGATTCCGAAGAGCTAAGACTTATTTAGCAATCAGAACTGAGGAATTCCAACTGTGTCAACTTGTGCAACTACATCTGGGTTTATAGCTTCCCACACTCTGTCTCTAATTCTTTCATTGCTGCAAATAAAAGGGACTTCTCATACAAATGACACACATAATTTATGCCAGGTTTCTATTAGGCAGCACACAGCCAGTCTGTGATTACATCATTCAATTCAAAAACTTAAATATATATGTGATTTTCAGCTCCTTTGACCTGATTATTTTTGTCTTCTTACTTCAAAACTTAACAATATTGTTTCCTCAAACATGTACTAAAATTTTAAAGTCATTTTCATATAGCACAGTCCATAAGATCCTAAGATGCTAAACTGTTAAAAAAAAAGAGCCTAAAAAAGAGGCTAAATTAGAAGCCCCCCCAATTTTAGATATATTAAAGTATAAAAACTGTACAACTTTGATTCCATGAGTCACCATGTATCTTTATATTTTATACTTTGCCAGTCATATTGAACAATACCATCTTTCAGAGCATTTGAACTGTTAGATGAAGAAAAGGCATTATCCCTAATCTTAAAAAGCTAATAACCTAAGAAAATAAATAGCACACAAGGCACTACACTACTTCAATTGCCTTCTCCTATCTCTAAATACGATGGAAACCTAGCTCCATGAAAAGTCTGTTATAGATGTATTCAATCTGTGTTGTCCCTAACTGCTATGAGAGGGGGGAAATAAATCCATTCTCTCTAGCTTTACTTCTCATTCCTTGCTCATTGAAAGAGCCTGAAGCTTTCATGCCACCCAGTCCCTTGGGCTTGTTTCTGGCAGAGACTCCGAGTCTCATGTAAGAGCTGAAGGTGCTACCAGCAGCTGTGTGTGAGCCACCTGACATTTCTAGAAATACTGAAACAGTGGGATTGCAAGCAATATTTTAACAAGGGCTCTTTGGGTAACAAACAAGATAATCAGGTACTGTAGTCTATATTTTCAGGATGAAAATTCTTAAAAGTTATACAACTATGAAAAGAAATTTTGTATTACTGTTTGTTCCACATGCTCCCTGACCACAATTTTTGGAATATAGAAAATTCTCTGTAACTTAAGATTCGAATTCAGTTCCAACGCTGTGCAGCATAGGGAGCCAGATCATTAAGATTCAAGGTCAGCACCTTTTAGAATAAATGAAGTTTGTGCACTTGTTGCCAAGGTCTGTGGTAGGGGTGGGGCCGGGGAAAGTACTGTCTTCAGCTAATTACTGTAGTAACTTAAATGACATCAGAACAGTGAAGGGTATATACAGACTACTCTGAGAGTCCCTGGAAATCATGGCTGTGAGTGACTAACATCTCTGCGATCATAGCAGCATCACAAAAGATTAAAATGAGTATCAGGCTAACTTATCATCTAAATAACTAGATTTCAATGAAGTTAAACTTTATCTTTAGTCACATCCCCCCAAACCAAGGTAATAAAGACTATTGACCAAGTAGAAGTCCTTGGGGTTTTCGCTCTATTGAGTAGTAAACCTGATATATAATCAGCATATCATTTACATGTAAATGGATTGGTAAAGGGCTTAAAAAATATTTTCTCTAAATATCTTATTATCCTGCAAACAACCCTTGAGCTATGGGTTTACACCATCTGTGGAGAAATCCTTTGCTTAAGCAAGGGTAAAGTTTAACCCTAAATCACTTGCAAATGCAATAAATCCTAAAATCGTTACATATACACTGAAGAGGTTTTTTACACATAATGTTATGATTCAAGAGATGAAAAAGGTTTTTTTTTTTTAAGATTTTATTTATTTATTCATGAGAGACACAGAGAGAGACAGAGACACAGGCAGAGAGAGAAGCAGGCTCCATGCAGGGAGCCAGATGTGGGACTCGATCCCGGGACTCTGGGATCACACCCTGGGCCAAAGGCAGGAGCTAAACCGCTGAGCCACCCAGGTGTCCCCAAGAGATGAAAAAGTTAACAAAGTAGTTTTTTATCAAAACTTTCTCATATAAGGTTCATTTAATTAATCAAAAGGTATTATTAACTCCTTTATTTATGCAATTTCTACATCTTGAAGATTTCCTATCACTTTGGTAAGTTAAGAACCAGAGTGAATTTAAAATGTCAGATATTTTAAAAGACATTGAACATGGAACTTCTTTAACCACAAACAGATCTGAGTAATGTTTGTTAACTTATCAAACCAACTAAATGTAGAATCACCTCCAGATTATTCAAAGGTAGTACAAGATGAGTAACAGTATACCAACTAGTTCAAAAGGACTAAAGTGAGACATTACTGAAAAATAAATGTTTTCCCGTCAAGAAGAAATTGGTACATTAATTACCTATACATAGCCTCAGTCCTTACTCCCGCCAGTTCTTCACATGTGACCTTCCCCGTGAGGCCTTCCCTGACAACCATTCTAAAGCACAGCAGCCCCTAAAAAACTGGCGCACATACACACACTCTTAGACATAACCTCTCAGGGTTTATTTTTCTCAGGAGCATTTACTACCATCTGATCTATGACATAATGTAGTCATTAATTTGTCTCCTCCAATTATAGTTTCAAGGAAAGTACACATTTTTGCCTATTTTGTTCACTGTTTAACAAACAGATCTGGACCTGCTATATAAAAAGCACTTGGTTTTGCATAAACAGATGAATGGGGCTAAAAGAATATACTAAGATCCTTTAATAACAGCCTTCCTAAAACAGGATATGTATATCCTTATAGTGGAGTAACACAGGATAAGCACTATACTTTTTTATTATTGTTTTTTATTAAAACAAATATGTTATAGAATATTATGGAATAAAGTAAATGAACAATACTTAAATTTTGCCTTTCTGATAGGCAGGATGGAATTAATACTTTGATTAGTTATATAAGGAAAGAGGCAGAGGTGTTTAGAATTGGGTATATGTTTTCTCTCCTTTCATTTTAGTAATAATAATGTTTTAGTAATAATGTTTAGGAATGTATGGAAAGTAATATGCTGAAACTAAAACATCACCAACAGAAATGATAATATCTTTTAATAGCCCTGAAAGGAAATGATTCCCAATTTTGTATTCTACTGTTAAGCAATTTTCCTTAGAGTGAACATGAATCAAGTAATCTAAGACTTAATTCTTCACAGTTGAGTTCCTACAAGTATGGAATTGGAACTAAACCAGGGAGAAAAGAGCTAGTGAAGAATCGACATAAAGATAGACAGGGTCCTGGGAAGACTACGGATGGAGCTACAGAGTATGATGCTGACTGAAATCAGTCACAGAAAGACAAATACACCATATGATGTCACTCATATGTGGAATTTAATGAACAAAACAAATGAATAAAGCAGGAAAAAAGAAAAAGACAAAGACAAATCAAGAAACAGACTCTGAATTAGAGAGAACTGATGGCTCCAGAATGGAGGTGGGTGGACAACTGGGTGACATAGGTAATGGGGATGAAGGAGTACACCTGTTCTGATGAGCACGGCATGATGTACAGAAGTGTTGAATCACTATAGCATACACCTGAAACTAGTAAAAGCTGTATGCTTAAAAAAAAAAAAAAAAAAAAAAAGACAGACATGGCCTGAATTCAAAGTTCCTTAATGTACCAGTTGGTTTCTGAGATGAAATATGTCTATCCTCAATAGAGTGCAGCTTTTTTAAAATCAAAATTAGCATTTGTTATGGGAAAGATCTTTTATCTAGTTCTTTCTTTCCCCCACTAATAATCTTAAACATGTCTTATTTCTAGTTTCAATCCAAATTGATAAAGAGTTCGTTAATGTTCCCCCACGATCTACCAGTGCCCTTGTTCACAGTGACTAGTAAAGACCTATATTTATACATATAGATTTAATTACTGTGGTTAATGTGCCAGGAATCTTACCAATTGGGTGAGAAAATTTTTCACTGTCCCAAATTGACCCTTTGGAATTTCACTTATACCCATTTTATCATGTGGTTTTAAGTAGTTCTAAAGGCAATTAAATCAAAACTTCAGAATTAAAATGCTCACCTAACATAAACATTTGTGCCTCATGGGACTTCAAAATATGCAGACTTTGAAAGAACAACAACAAAAAAAAAATATGCAGACTTTGGATTATCACATGTAACCGGACAGAAAGTCTGAAGCAAAAGGTTGCAGGCCCCATTCCACTGGCACTAATTTACTGTAAGCATGAGTAGGAGCTAATCTAGGGAAAGAAATTTACCTATAGTTTTGTTCAGAATAGCTGCCCTTTGCTTTTTGTTTCCTGAAGACATCACTAAGATTTCCTCTAAAGGTTTTTTTTTTTAACCCAGAAAAACAAAAACAAAAAAAGAAAAATAGAATATTAGAAGTGCCAGGTTAAAGCAGAGCACCTATAGATTTCTCTGTAAGCCTGGGCAACCAGAACAGCACACTGCAGTCACTGGAGCAAATGCAAAATGATGCTTGCTCTAAACTTAGTTAAGAACACAACAATTTTCAGATTAAAATAAGTACTTCACACACTAAATTACTTCACCAAAATTAATCTCTACTTTCACAATGGAACACCACGCGTAAAAAGTCTTCCCACAGAGAAATCTGCTTTCTAGGCAGCATAACAGTAACATGAGTCCTCTTACACTTTCATTAGGCTTGAAGCAGTTAACTTGTGTGCCATAATTCAAATTCTAAGTAACTGAAACTGGACAAGGCAACTCAAGCCTTCAAGGCTCTTCAGTCTAGGCCAGGGCCTGCAGAGAGAGTCACATAAAGGTCAGTTACATGGTGGACATGCCCTGACAGGAAACAGTCTGCAAGTGGAGTTCCCTTTATCCCACACACTCAACCTTCACATGTCACTGCTTTGAAGAGGCATCACAGCACAGTATATAGGAACAAGGCTCCTTCTACCGTCTCTCATAATGTGTACTCTGCAAAGTGGCCTTGTAGTCTGTCAAATAAATGTCTGCTTTTCCACCCAAGTCCATCATCGGATTGGAACGAACCTCCTTGCTCCAAGAATAATTATGCTTCAGCTTGTGTCTCCTTCAGACAGCGAAAACAAAGTATAGCCACAAGTGTCCCCTTTATTCTACATATATATGTATTTAAATCATCCAGCGTCACTCAACCCTGTGTCAAACTACAGCAGTTGAGGACTGTGGCGGGCTGATGATGCTGGACTACAGCACCTACTAACACTTTACCTGACCAACTCTATCTTACGGTTTCTGGTCCCAGCCTTCTCCACGTTCAGGAACCAGTCCATAGAAAACTTTGCCTTCTATGCATTCTTCCTCTCCATTCTCTTACCCTTGGAACATAAAACTCCTACATAGTGTTCTCAGTTTGAACAATATTATCAAACAGGAAAGAATAATGCTTTGGTATCAGACAGGTTAAAATCCTAGCTCCATAACTGAGAGCCTTTTGTTATCTTGAATAAATTACTTAACCTCTTCTTTCAGTCTCATTTTCTAAACATAAAAAAAAAAAATACTACTGCTTAGTTCAGTGTTGGTGGGAAGATCAGAGAAACTCAGAGCCCTAGAATTTATTAAATAAATAGCTTTCTTTTCTATTCCAAAGGAAGAATTCAGTGCATCATATAAGAATTAGGGGATAGAGCATAACCTCATCTTTAAAAAAGTTATATGCACAATAAAAGAGGACAAGAGAATCTAAAGTATTTTACCATTTTAGATTTCCTTGTCAGCAGGAAAAATTCTAGAAATTGTATAAAAAAGTATGGATGGACATATTCACACACACACACACTTCTAGTGACTCTGAAATTAGAGAAAAACAAACATGTGCTAATCATCTTTTAGCTTGCAGCACACCAACTAACTGAGTCTTTAAAAAAAATTTTTTTTCTATATACATGCAATATATCACACACAAAATCTTCTCAGATATTCACTGTGTTAGGTAAAAACCTCCACCACTAGTGTTTTAAAAAGCTGCAGCTGGACAAAGGTCAGATGGCACGAAGTAGTTTTGTATGTGTTGGGGGTGGGGTGTGTCAGGAATGAATGTGGTTATCAAAGCATTTCCAAGTAGAGAACCCTTGGAACAACATTAGAGTGAGGGTCATGGGAAAAGAACTTCTGCTCACCCCACTTCCTGGCAGCATTTTCAGTACACAAGCCATAAGCATCTCATGTTTACAAAAAGGAACAAGGAAGGGGGAGCTTATTAGATGATGGGGGGCAGGAAGACATACACAAATTATGTATTGCTTACATTTTTAAAACTTATTTAAAAACTCTAGAAATAGTTTAAAAGATAGCATATTTCAGAGTAATCTATATTGCTGTAATGAATTGTTAGGTTAGCATATTTTTATTAAAGTCAATCACACAAATGAAACTCAATTAAAACAATTATGTTACATCTACTTTATCCTCGGGGGAAAAAAATGCAAGTTGAAGTTATTTTTCAGCATCACAGAAAAAAATATTTCTCAGGAGTTCAAATTTTCAAATCTAGAGTTAAAACAATTAAAACAATATAGTTTAAGAATTTGGTGAATTTCTCACGGACTTGATCTAAAATCTAAGAGCATTATATGTACCAAACAGGTTCCTCATTTTTCTGATCACTCTGTTAAAATTCACAGACGAAACATAACCAGTTTGTTCCCTATAGTTAAGAGTCTGTTTTCTGGTTTGCTGCCCCCACCCCCCTCTCTTTTTTTTTTTCTCTTACCAACTACCTTTTGAAAAAACGCTCTAAGATAATCAAGCTAAGAGGAAGAAAAAAAAAATGCCATTCGCAAATCTATGCACTAACTAGTCTGTGTTTCTTGGTCTTAATCCTGGTATTCTGGAAAATTAAAAGCACCTTTCAGAAAGATGTCAAACAAGGCTGGGCTTAACAGCTTAAGTTCTGAAGTACATGCTTTCTTTTTTACTATGGATTTATCAGTGAGAGTGGCCTCCTAACTGCCTCTATGCTTGAGTGTTATTAAACAGTCAGACAAAATATGGAAAACTGACCTTAGCTTGGAATGCAATGGGCATAATTTACCCGGTGCTGCTTCTTAAAGAAAAAGAAAACATTCAAACTTGAAAAGTAGTAACAGATTTCCACATGTTCCACTTTATTTGTAGCATAGCATTTCTACTTTTACCTATCTTTAAGGATTGCTAGTTAGGAGTAGCAGTAATTCTACAACATACTTTATTCACTTTATATAGGGTAATAAATTGTGAGCTTCGCACACATCATTCTCACTGATAAAAATCATAGTCTCCTTACATAAAAACCGACCCTGAAAAGCAATGTTCTGATTACAAGATGACAAAAGAAATATATCCACTGGAAGGACTGAGGTACCTTTGTTTTAAGTCAAATAAATAAATAAAATCTTTAAAAAAGGATGTTTGCCCTGTCTCTGTTTCCTTTTCTGACATAAGAAAATGTCATTTATATATGCCAAATTGATATAATACTTTTATTGAGAAGTGTCTAATTGCTTAGCTGATTATAACAATAAAACATCAAGACCCTCTTAGAGAAATTTCCCTGTGTTCTCCAGATTTAAGTGTCTATAAATCACTCTAGTCCCCACAAAGGTGCTACCAGGGAGTGTGTCTGTTTTTATATGAATCAAGCGAGAGAGAAAGAAAAGAGTCTTCAGAGAAAAAAAGACCACACACACATATATACCAATGCACGCACAAAGACATTTTCCCCAGCTGCAACCCTGTCTCTACAATCTAGTTCCAGTTTATCACATTTGCTAAGAGGTAACTCCACTAACTTAACCATTAGATACCGGACATTATCTATGTGCCCAGAGCCCCAGGATTTCTCAACCAAGCTTTATTCCAGGAAAGCAACTCATGGGGATTTCCACCAACTCTTCTTTCTCACCAGTGCCATCCTCAAGTGATAATCAGGAAGCCTCTGGCACAGATCCACAAGGAATTATAAATGGGGAAGATGAAAAAACTCACAGTACTCCACAAAATGGTAAGGAGTTCTCTTTATTCCTCCAAACCCTAATTAATTGAGGATTCAGAGTTCAAAACAAAACAAACAAACCAAAAAACCAAAAACCAAAAAACACCTGAAGTTACTAGAGTATGTCATCTTCTCCTACTCCTACTATATAGATAACTCCCAGTACTAACAGACCATGACTAAAAATATATGTCCCAGTTCTGAAAACAAACCTTTGTACTGTTTTCCTTTACTTTCATTTCTGAAAGCTTTATGTATGGCCTTTCCACATAATCTATATAAATGAGGACAGTCACTCAGCATAGGAAACTCTTCAATGACATAAGAGAAATACTGTCGTATCACTTCCCTTTACCCATTCTTTTAACTTTACCTAGTGCTTTCATCTTTCTGACTCCTAAAAGCCCTCTGAAAGACTGGAATTCATGAAGCTTACTCCCCTAATAAGCAATGAAAGAGAAAATGATGTAAAATAACTTTGCTAGGAGAGTCATTTTTGGCATTTCCTTCTCCCAAGTTTAGCAAGCCTCCTAAGAAAGATGCCAGAGACAAAAAGGGGGATTCCACTCAAAAAGAGAGCCCAAAGGAGGAGGAGTCAGAATTCGTTTGCTCTGGCACTGGCTTAGCACCGAATCACAACATATCAACAAAAAGGAACCATAAAAAATACTTGTAAGAGAAAGTCAGAGTAAGATGGGAAATTAGAGATCGTTTTGTCAGATCTAACTCCTCGAAGTGAGAATATGAAGGCTGAAGGGTCAGGAATAAAGTTTCACATCCAGCGACTTCTTTTCAAGCTACTTCCCACCGTCTTTGACGTGCATTTCAATTTTACTCCTTTCTTTCATAGCTGTGAGCCTCTTAACTTGGAGGACCTCAAGACACTAAATACAGTTTCTATCTTTGCTTTGAGAGCGCACAGGGGAGCTTAGGAACTTGAAAATTTCCATCTATTCTACTATCGTTTCTTTCTCTCATGTAGCTTCTCATTGATGGTTAGCAGATAGGATATGACATTAAACTCATGTGTTGAATTATAATTTTCCCCAAAAAAGCCTGACGTTTTGTTGTCATTTTACTAATCCCAATATAAGTGCTATATTAGTTTCAGACGTACAATATACTGATTCAACAAGTCTATCCATTACTCAGTGCTCATTACTGTACTCTTAATCCCCTTCACCTATAAAATTGATCCCCCTACCCACCTCCACTCTGGCAACCACCAGGTTTATTCCCTATACTTAAGGGGGGGGGGGCGTTGTCTCTCTTTTTTTGTTAAATTCACCTGACATCATACGATATTTGTCTTTCTCTAATTTATTTCACTTAGCACTATATCCTCTAAATCCATCTAAGTTGTTGAAATGGCAAGATTTCATTCTTTATGGCTGAATAATATTCCATTGTATATATACACCACATCTTCTTTATCCATTCATTTGTCAATGGGTATTTAGGTTGTTTCCATATGTTGGCTACTGTAAATAATACTGCACTAAACATAGGGCATGCATGTATCTTTACAAATTAGTGTTCTTATTTCGTTTAAATAAGAATTGGCAGTAGAATTACGGGATTATTGGGTAGTTCTATTTTTAACTTTGTGAGGAACCTCAATACTATTTTCCACAGTGATAGCACCAGTTTGTATTCCCACCAACAGTGTACAAGGGTTCCTTTTTCTCCATATCCTAACATTTATTGTGTTTTTGATTGTAGTCATTCTAATAAGTGTGAGGTGATATCTTACTGTACTTTTGATTTGCATTTCCCTGATGATGAGTGATGTTGAACATCTTTTCATGTGTCTTCTGGCCATCCATATTCTCTGACCATTTTTATTGTATTATTTGTTTTGTGAACACTAAGTTGTATAAGATCTTTATATATTTTGGGTATTAAATCTATATCAGATAAACCATTTCCAAATACTTCTCCCATTCGATGGGCTGATTTTTTTTTCATAGATCATAGATGGTTTCTTAACCATCATTTTTCATTTTGTTGTGTCCCAGTAGTTTAATTTTGCTTTTCCTTCCCTTCACTCAGGAGACAAATCCAGAAAAATGTTTCTATGGCTAATGTTAAATAAATTATTGCCAATGTTTTCTTCTAAGAATTTCATGGTTTCAAGTCTCACATTTAGGTCATTAACCCATTTTCAGTTTATTTTTGTGTATGGTATAAGAAAGTGGTCCAGTTTCATTTTTTTCCATGTAGTTATCCAGTTTTACCAATACCATTTGTTGAAAAGAGTATCTTTCCCATTGGATATTCTTGCTTCATTTGTCAAATATTAATTCAACATAAAAATGTCAGTTTCTTTATGGGCTCTCTATTCTGCTCCATTGATCCATGTCTATTTCTAGGCTAATACCACACTGTTTTAATTACTAGAGCTTTGTAGTATATCTTGAAGTCTGGGATTATCACACCTCCAATTTCTTCCTCTTTTCTCAAAATTGCTTTGGCTTTTTGGGGTCTTTTATGATTTCATGCAAATTTCAGGATTATTTATTCTAGATATGTGAAAAACGGCATCGGTATCTTGATAGGGATTGCACTGAATCTGCAGATTGCTTTAGATAGTATGAACATGTTAATATTTGTTGTCCCAATACCATGGGACCATGTCCCAGCATGGTATATCTTTCCATTTGTGTCATCTTCAATTTCTTTCATCAATGTTTTATAGTGGTCAGAATATAGGTCTTTCACTTCCTTGGTTAAGTATATTCCTAGATATCTTATTATTTTTGGCACAATTGTAAATGGTTGTTTTCTCAATTTCTCCTGCTGCTTCACTATTAGTATATAGAAATGCAATGGATTTCTGTATATTGATTTTGTATTCTCAGACTTTATGGAAGTCACTTACCAGTTCTCCTAATTTTATCTATATGGTATCATGTCATTTGCAAATAGTTTAAGTTTTATTTCTTCCTTACCCAATCTGGATGTCTCTTATTTTGTTGTTGTTGCTGTTGTTTTCTGATTGCTGTAGCTAGGATTTTCCAGTACTACGTTGAATAAAAATGGTGAGAGTGGACATCCTTGTCATGTTCTTGATCTTACAGGAAAAGCTCTCCAGTTTTCACCATTGGGTATAATGTTAGCTGTGGGTTTATCATATTCCCTGCTCTTAGAGAAGTCTCCCAAAGATCCCTGCCCCTCCTGCACATGCTTAAGACCAGCAAATAAAGTCCTTTCCCATATACTCTAGGTGCCTCACAAACTTGACAAATTTGTCATGCTGTCTCTTTAAGAGCAGGGACTCAGTTTCCTATTGCCCTCTTGCTAATGTTTAAAGTTCCCAGTTTTGAAATGAACTAGGAGTGGTGGAAGGGGAGGTGGGCGGGAGGTGGGGGTGAATGGGTGATGGGCACTGAGGGGGGCACTTGACGGGATGAGCACTGGGTGTTATTCTGTATGTTGGCAAACTGAGCACCAATAAAAAATAAATTTATTAAAAAAATAAAAAATAAAGTTCCCAGTTTTAATCCCCATTGATTGTATAAACTCATGAACTCAAGCCCCTGTAGTTTTCAAAGTCAAATGTTTCAATTCCCAATCTTATGAGAATTCATCTTTCTAGTGCAGGCCCCCCATGCCTGGAGTGTTTAGCATGGGATCCACTCCTCACCTCTCTCTGTGCCTACTTCTCACAGTCTCATGGTCAGTTTGGTTCCCAACCATAGCTCCACTAGCTCTTCCGTCCTCAGTGTGGCCTCCCTCTCTACAATGAACTGTGGAGAGCCTACTCTGAGAGTTCTCAGATTG